>NW_016158003.1:67365-74488 GCF_001687245.7 Rhagoletis zephyria
CCCCGCTGCATCCCTTTTTCGATAGTTCCGAACCAGTTCTGAAATCGACAGATGAAAGAAAAAATTATCATGATTTTTTAATCTTTTTGGTTCTTTCGTGTGTGCGATTTTAAGTTATTTTGGAAGAAATGTGTTTTCAATTTGAAATTAAATTTGTTTGAATGATTGTAAGAAATGTACGTTTATATACCTTTAGCTGTAGCTGAGTTTGCAGAGGTGCTCGCTGTTATTTCTTAGATTCCAGACGGTCCCAAGATGTTGAAATGTTAACACAAATTTTAGTTTTGTATTACCAAGCTATGAAAAAGCATCTGCGAAGCGCAGAATAGAAGCGCATTTGAACGAAAAAGCCGCCGAACACATATGTATGTAAAGTAAACAAGCCCCCCGCTGCATCCCTTATTCGATAGTTCCGAATTAGTTCTAAATTCGACAAACAAGATCTAGTACGTTCTGCATCCCTTTTTCTATAGTTCCGAACCATTTCTGAATTCGTCACTTTAGATATCGATTTATAGTGAAAAAACTGAAATAAATTAGTTTTTTAAAAGTAACACTTTTCTCCGATTTTGGACTGGTGGGGATTTAGTTCGTATCGGACTAGTTCGTTTTTGGCGATAAAGACCTAGTACGGAACTAGAAATTTGATTCACTAGTCCGCGGTTTCCCTGCAGGGTAACGAGAAAAAAATATAGGCGGACACTTATATATGTATCTATGCACATACGTATCTATGCACATATGAACATATCTATGCACATACATACATATGTACCTATGTATGTATATCGGCACCCTGAAATTGTGCATATGGAAACTGTGCATACGAAATAATGCATATGAAAAAAACCGAAATAATGCATACGAAAAAAACCGAAATAATGTATATATGCACAGTTTCGGTTGAAAACCGAAATAATGCATATGAAAAAAACCGAAATGGCAATTGACACTTCCTAGGACATCGCCATGTTAAATTCGCCAGTTGCTTGCATGCAAAAGAGATTTATCGCGAACCAGTACTGGGTCTAAATGTACTAGAAGCGCCCCAGTTCAGAACTAGAGATTTTCCCCACAGGGTACTTGCTCTGTCGCTTCACTGCAGCAAAACCAAGTTGTGGGGAAAACCCTGACGAAATGCGTTCAATTTAAACCATAGGTTTGAAGGTTGCGCGAATTGATGTGAAAATTTCAATTTCATATTAAATATATTTATGTATGCATGTACGTAAAAATGTAGATTCGATTTAAAAAAAATCGGATAAAGTTTTTCTTTCGCCATTGGGTTATGCAGACAACTATAATCGTAAAATCCGATTTGTGATTCCAAATACATATGTACATACTTATGTATGTATATAACGCATTGCGACTGATTTTTTTTTAAAATATACATACACCTCTAATTTTAGTATCTATTTAAAAAAACTCAATGAAATTCAAAAACTATCACTTGCATTTGGTTTTACTCAATACCCATTTGAGTTGCCGCACAGTGTTATCAAAAAAAAAGGTTATCAATGAAAATTCTTTTCTCTTGAAATCAAGTTAATATGGCTGCGTATATATGTAGGTTAACACCGGTCAACATTCCACTTCCACCGATATTGCTGACGGTGCGTCGGCAGGTTTGAGTGTGGAAATAGCGTAGCAACAACTCTCCCACCGATATTGATGACGATGCGTCGACCAGGTAGCGCGTGACAACAACAACATTGCTGCAGCGGAAAAGCCAACAGCAAGAGGCATTAGCGCACACAAGGGGTGTGTTTTGGGGTTTGCCGAACAACACAGTAAGGACATTGATCAAATCCTGACAAAACTTTTCGATGCCAATATGCGCGTTTCCCCTGAGAAATCCAAGTTCTTTCAGGAAAGTGTTGAATTTCTAGGCTTTACCGTATCAAAAGAGGGAATCAAAACATGCCCCGACAAAGTCAAAGACATTTTAGAATTTTCGATTCCAAAATCGTTACGAGCTTTGCGTTCATTCCTAGGATTAGCAGGATATTATCGACGGTTTATAAAGGACTATGCCTCGATTGCAAAACCTCTAACGAAGTACCTAAGGGGGGAAAACGGAAATATAGGCGCTAATCAGTCAAAGAAAATTCAAATTACTCTTGATGTAGAAGCACTTAACGCATTTAATAAGATTAAAAAAATCCTTGCATCAGCAGACTTATTGCTGATTACAAACAAACATTTGATCTTCTTATGCCATAGGCGCCGTTCTGTCACATAATGGAAGACCTATCACCATGATTTCCAGGACCCTCTCCTCAACCGAAGAAAACTACGCTACCAACGAGAGAGAACTGCTGGCAATAGTATGGGCTCTACAAAAGCTTCGTAACTATTTGTATGCCGTAAAGAATTTGAATATTTACACCGACAATCAACTACACACATTCGCTTTATCCGATAAAAATCCGAACGCGAAAATGAAAAGATGGCGTGCCTTTGTTGAGGAATTTTCACCGCAGTTTCTTTACAAGCCTGGCAAGGAAAACTTCGTCGCGGACGCCCTCTCCCGACAACATATAAATGCATTAGACCATGACATGGACTCGGCAAGCATGGCTGCGAATAGCGAAGAGTCGCTGTCTCAAGCAATTCCCACTGTAAAGAACCCCATAAATTGTTTTAGGAATCAAATAGTCCTTGAAGAAGGAAATCACACAGCACTTTGCTCGAAAATTATATTTAAATCCCGAATGAGGCACCGAATATCGTTCAATAATGTAGGAGAACTAATGAAAACTATAAAACAATGTGTCAACCCAAATGTTGTGAACGGCTTGCAGTGTGAATTGCCCATCCTAGCAATGATCCAAGATGAACTGGTCACGGCATATCCGGCCGCCAAATTCCGTCATACCACCAAACAGATAATAGACGTCTTCAACAAAGATGACCAGCGCGAGCTCATCGGTCACTCCGTGAAAACCAGAAACACGTTGAAAGTTATTATTTCCCTGAAATACGGAAAATTTTGAGGGAAATAATTTCTAATTGCAAGATATGTCACGAGGCCAAATACCAACGCCATCCCCCAAACCCAGAAATAGGATCGACTCCTTTACCTGAATATCCGGGAGAAATCCTTCATGTCGACATTTACTCCACCGATAAGACACATTTCCTAACATCAATAGACAAGTTCTCAAAGTTTTCAATAGTATTTCCAATCAAATCTAGAGCCATAGTTGATGTTAAAGAATCCATATACGAACTTCTCAATTTTTACAGAAATACTAAGGTGTTGGTCTGTGACAATGAGAGATCGTTGAATTCGGAAACCATTAAATCAATACTTAAAAATCACTTTGGCGTCGAAATCTACACCACCCCACCCGCCCATAGTACGACTAACGGACAAGTGGAAAGATTCCACAGTACCCTTACGCAAATTGCCCGCTGTCAGAAGCTTGAGACTGGTATCTCTGACACAATTGAGCTAATTTTGCTAGCCACAGCTAAGTACAACCGCACAATTCATTCAGTAACGAATAAAATGCGAATAGGCGTAATACATTCAACACCGGACGAATTAATAAGGGAAATAAAAACTAGACTTACACGTATTCAGCAGAAAGATGTACAAAGACATAATGAAAATAGACAAACACGACAGTATAATCCAGGGGATAAAGTTTATGTGAAGACTAATAAGAGAATAGGAAACAAGTTTTCAAAACTTTACACCGAAAAAGTAATCTAAAAGGATCTTGGTACATTTGTTATAATTGATGAACGAAAAGTGCACAAAAATAATTTAAGACACTGACTGCTCTCTCCTTTGTCGCCCTTAGGATAATTTTTCTCTCGTTAAGCTTTCGAGCCAACGCAGGAATACTCGATTATACCAACTCTTATTACATCCCAATTACATCCGGAGCTGTAGCTGTTTATGAGCAGCATGGCTTTTTACTTCACCAAACCAATTTGTCAGCATTCGAAGCAATAGCTGAGGAGACAGACAAACTACTGATCCAATTCCCACAATCACATATTAAACGACTACTGGAGAATGACGCTAATGAAATATTACAACTATTGGACGCGATAAAAATACACCATCGGTACGCTAGAAGTATTAACATTCTGGGGACTGCCTTGAAATACACAACAGGGACTCCAGACTCTGACGACTTTCAAATGCTCGAGACCAGAACAAATGCCCTTTTAGACACAAACGAACAATAAATAGCGGTAAATTCAGCTACACAAAAGAAAATAGGCGAATTGACAGTGACAGTAAATAAATTATTACAAAATGCAAAAAGCACTCAAATAGATACGGGATATCTCTTTTCTCTAGCCTCCACCAGAAATAGAGCAGTTATAATGGAATTGGAAACCATTTTAACGTCAGTCACCCTGGGCAGGTTAAATATTGTCAACCCTATCCTGCTAAATGGTATGGAGATCAATGGTTTGTTAGCTGCTGCACTCTGCAAATATTAGCATAAGTGATTTATTGTCCATTTCTAAAATTAAGATGTTTGAAGATACGAATTGCATTTACTTTGTTATTAAATTAAACTTGCTGCCAGTGATCCATGACGGAAAAATTATCTCTCTAGAAACAGACATTATTGCTGAATGTAATGGTAAATACATTCCACTCTACAGCTGCAAGGAGGCTGTAGCGGCAAACTTTTGTCAGCCTCTGAAGGAAAGCCCCTGTACGCTACAACTACTTAACCAACTCTCTGCAAAATGTAAGTCAAAATCCGCCGATAATGTTCCCGCTATTGAGGAAGTTGATAATGGCATACTGGTAATCAACGATCAACCAGCATTTATACAAACCCAGAACTTGACGAAACTAACGAAGGGAACTTCCCTTGTAACATTTGATGGAGAGATTACGGTAAACACTACGACTTACGTCAACTGGGCTAAAATTATTCGATCGCATTCCGAAACTGCACGTGCGCAATATGTAAATTTCACCGAACACATTGATTTACTATCGCTACCATACTTACAGAAAGTAAATATGAAGAACCTTAAGCATATAGCGAGGCTGCATGATCTCGTTAACGCCCGTTCATTACAATCAGGGGGCGCACTTCTCTTACTCCTATTTGTCATCTCTGTAATTGGAGCAATCTTAATGAAACGAAGGCGAACTAGCATGGTGATATTGAATAAAGTCATCAAAGAACCGAGGACGCCTTCATTTCAAGAGGGGGGGTAGTAAACACCGGTCAACATTCCACTTCCACCGATATTGCTGACGGTGCGTCGGCAGGTTTGAGTGTGAAAATAGCGTAGCAACAACTCTCCCACCGATATTGATGACGATGCGTCGACCAGGTAGCGCGTGACAACAACAACATCGCTGCAGCGGAAAAGCCAACAGCAAGAGGTAAAATTGCCGAATTGCATTTTGCAAGTCACACGGCAAAACATGTGCAGCAACTGGTAGGTGATAAGAAAGCGTCAGGTATTTAGGCGTAGTCGCCGCAATATTCTAGTTAGCAAATTCAGTTGTAATAACTCGACCGATACAAACGGCTGCTCTTGTGCAAACAAGAGAAATAAAATAACATTAACACCCAACCAAGTGTTTTAATAAGTTGTACATTAGACTGCATCACCAAAAAATGTTGCGGTTTTTCCGCCAGGATTACAAAATTTATTATATTTTAAGACGTCCACCAAAATATTTCGGAAAAATATTAAGATTTAAGTGAGCTGGACCGATTTGAAAATACCTCCAAAAATGGAATTTTTTATGAATAAAAATAGTTTCTTAAAGTTTTTTTTGTAAAAATTCTGTTTTTAACTTTTTTCAAAAATTGGTAAAAGAAAAACTTGANGAAAAAATTCTGTTTTTAACTTTTTTCAAAAATTGGTAAAAGAAAAACTTGAATAATACTATGTCTCCATTGAGAGATTTATCCATTAAGATTTAATAAATCCAGTTGGAAAAATAGTACCGATTTTTTTTTTTTGTATGGGGAGTGATGCAGTCTAATGTACCTATGTACATATTCCGATTTTTTTTATTTGTAAAGGCTCTCAAGAAAAACTAAAAATTCATATAAAATTACGCACAATAAATGGAAAATAAATTTGCTTCTGTAAAAAGTTTCTTAAATCAGTATGCAGCTCTTAAGAAAAAAATTCTTGTACATCTCGTCAATCCATGTCCTATAGAATGTGAAAATCGGCAGCTTTCAGGAGAGCAAAGAAACTGTAAAACTTGTAAAAAATATTGTTGTCATTAGACAAAAGGGTGGGATTCGACACATTGTTAAAGCCAGCATCCTCTGCTTCTAAGAATTCTAGAAATTTGACGATTTCTCAACTTACGTATCATTCTAAACGCATGCGCAATGTATCGTAAATCAAAAAGCAGTTTTGCGCATTTGATAGTTCGACGTGGTAGCGACGATATACTTATTTCTTCAGAAAATTTACAGCAACCGCAAAGTTATTTTCTAGCATCAGAAATAATGAAAAATATTTCTCGTGATATTTCTTGAGAACTACAATGATATATTTTTTCTGATGATCAACGAAAATAGATTTTTTTGATACTTTTTTTTGATAACAAACAAACGACTTTTTTCTGATATTTTTTCTTATAAATAACGAAACGAATTTTTTTATTTGCATATCTGTGCTGTTCAATTAAATTAGCCTAAGCCGGTATAGGCCCTTTTCCCTTTAAAGCAACATTTCATGGGATCCCAAACAATGTCTGTGAAGTTGGCATACGGTATGACGCAAAATGGAAAAAAAAAGTTGTTCTGAGTAGCCTTCCAATAGTTCTAGAGTTCTTGAAAAGGAAAAAAAAAGTTCTGGATATTTTCACACAAAAAAATTGATTTGAAAATTGGGTATGCCAGATTCACGCAGCATACGACATGTGGCAAAAAGGCAAATAAAAAGTTGTTCTGAGCAGCTTTTTAATAGTTCTAGAGTTCCTGAAAAGGAAAAAAAAAGTTCTGCAAAATTACGCCAAAAAACACTTTTTTCGAAAAAGTCGAAAATGTTAAATTTAAAAAAAAAATAAAAATTTAACCTGTTCTGAGTAGCTTTTCAATAGTTCTAGAGTTCCTGAGAAGGAGAAAGAAAGTTCTGCAAAATTACGCCGAAAAAA
>NW_016158003.1:76572-99209 GCF_001687245.7 Rhagoletis zephyria
TTTTGCAGAACTTTCTTTCTCCTTCTCAGGAACTCTAGAACTATTGAAAAGCTACTCAGAACAGGTTAAATTTTTTATTTTTTTCAAAAATTTAACTTTTTCGACTTTTTCGAAAAAAGTGTTTTTTTCGGCGTAATTTTGCAGAACTTTCTTTCTCCTTCTCAGGAACTCTAGAACTATTGAAAAGCTACTCAGAACAGGTTAAATTTTTTTTTTTTCAAAATTTTAACATTTTCGACTTTTTGGAAAATAGTGTTTTTTTGGCGTAATTTTGCAGAACTTTTTTTTTCCTTTTCAGGAACTCTAGAACTATTAAAAAGCTGCTCAGAACAACTTTTTATTTGCCTTTTTGCCACATGTCGTATGCTGCGTGAATCTGGCATACCCAATTTTCAAATCAATTTTTTTTTGTGAAAATATCCAGAACTTTTTTTCCCCTTTTCAAGAACTCTAGAACTATTGGAAGGCTACTCAGAACAACTTTTTTTTTTTCGTTTTGCGTCATACCGTATGCCAACTTCCCAGACATTCCCAAACAATATTTTAACGTTTAACTAGCCATGGATATAGTTCAAGATGCCCTTTTAATGGAAACTTAATAAAAATATAAACATTTTCAAGAGAAACTGGTTATTTTTTAATTCGAAGTCAAACCTTTTAAAGTCTCCTCGATTGAACGGTACAGATATATGTATGTATTCCATATAAAAAATTGGCGTACATAGTTTGTACGAGAAAAAATGCCCTAGCTACTTCATATTTGGACTTTATTATACTAAAATTTAATGCGCAACAAAACTGCATACCATTTTTTGGAAATTTGGATTTATATGGTGTTCGTTAAGTTAATCAGCTTTGCTTTCATACAAAAATAATATATGTATATAATTCAGATGAACGTAGTTTTTCGTACATAAGGGTAAGATTGCAAGCAAAAACTTTGTCTGGGCCAAAATTCTTTAGTTTCTGTAATTAAATAGGCAAAACTTCTTAACTATTGTAGTAATGTCTATAATACAGAATTTAATGAAACATACCAGTTAATACATAATAAGAAGTTCGAATTGGTGTTTAGAACTTTATTTATAAGAAACATATTAAATAAATACACATAGTTACTTTACTTTACTTTAACTTTTAACACTTTACTTTTCCCAATAACTTTCGATATTTTTGATTTGCCACTAATAATTTTGTTTCGTATAGCATCATTGCTTAAGTTGTTTTTGACAACTTATTTGTTGGTTAATGACTGCAAATAGTTTTATACAAGATTAGAAACGAGAAATAATACTTTCATAAAAATTTAAGTACATACATATAGGAGTGTACTCATACGCCCAACTATCTAAAGTTTTAGAAAACTTTTACTGGTTTTGCGTTCTCGTACCCAAAAAACTTGCAAAGTAGGGGAAATTGAGAGAGCAAAATGTGAAAGAGCTAAAACTTGCAAGTAAGAAAATCAGCTGATCACAAACACATGTTTGTAAATAAACAAAAGAAAATATGGCCTTTTTGAGTTATTTATTGCAAATTGTATTATTAATGCTAGGATACAACTAAAAAGTGCGTAAATTTAATAAGCACAAGAGTTTGTTGAGTTTATTTTTCGTTAATTTGCTATTAATCTCCAGTTTGTTTACTTTAGTGTGTGCTGACTATGGTTGCCGTATGACATTTTTCGTGTGTACCATAATTTTCCTTTAAATATACCAAAATAGATTTAAATGAAGCATGCTGAAATGATTTTTTGCTGAGGATTTCGGTTTTGGTAGGTTGATTGTTGAAATGAAAATGGGTGTTTGTTTTTAATGCGTCACCATGGGATACCACAAATAATTATGAGAAAAATAACTTATTCATTCCGATATAATTAATTCGAATTTTAAAAAGGTTTTTCTTATCCAAAACTATTCAAAGGTATAAAATGCCAAATCGGGGGAAAATGCACCAAGCAGGAAATAAATTGCCATATTAATCACCAGTGGCAACTGTGCAAGTGATCCGCTGTTTCGAAGGTTGCAAGTTTTTGCAAATTTTGCGTTCTCGTACTTCTGTTGATATTTCGTCTCTTTGAGAGCGAATGCTGCTAAATTCTCAGAACTTTTGCTGCTGGAGAATTTTGTCCTCTCAATACGAGTACACACCTATATGTAGATTCAAAAAGCTGTTTAAATACAAAAGTTGTATGAAAATGTCACATTACGCAATTGTTTAAATCTACGTTATTTTTTATAAATAAAGCCGTAAACATTACCTTACATCGTCAATTTCCATATTCTATTTTGACTCTTTCAATATCGCTGACCAGCGCCGCAAACGATATCAACTAGTAGGCTAACAACCAGATTTTAAATGAAATACGCAAGTACTTACAGTACTACATGTATATAGACAGTAGATTTGCTACTCCCTTTTGGCAGCAGCAAACATCTCTCGTACGCGATAAGAGAAAGTAGAGTACCTACTTTGGTGGAGTAATAGCTAGTACGTCAAGTATTTACTCTCTCAACGCCAAGTAGTGTATGTATGAGGAAAAAGAGTAACAATTGTGTTGGGAGTAGAGTACAACGTAAAGAGTACTTATTGAACGAAATGCGGCAAATACACTAGCGCTGGACTTTAATATGTCTGTATAAATGTGTGTATCTATATGCATGTACTTATATAAATAAGTGCATAGTTATTTACTGAACAGTAGCGCAGAATGGGCAAAAATTTTGCGGCAATAATCAAATAATAGCTAAGCGTTGGTTTTACTACGAGGTGCAAAGCAGAAAAAAATTTACTTGTGAGCCTTTTAACCTGAAGAATGTATGTAGATAACATATTGCAGCAGCTTTTGTTTATTTTCCACTAATAACTAGTATGCTTTAGAAATATTTACGTTCGTTTTATGGCCAGTTTTTCAGTGCCAGTTTAAACTTCGATTGAGTAAACTGAGTTTAACTGCACGTGCACTGAAAAACTGGCCCTTAGAGTTGTAGCAGGTAGTGATTTTTGCTTCAAACTGCATTTCGCTAAGTGCAGAGTTGTGTGGTTTAGTTGGATTTCCCTGAATACCAGATATTTCGTAAATACGCAAGAATGATAGTAATTTTGGCGTGACGTCACCGTAGAGTTGACAACTGAGAGCGGCAAATAAAACTGCTGTCTAGTGATGTGCTGAATTGTCGGTACCCAATACTTAAAAAAGGTTTCGGTACCCAATACTTCCTTATCGGTACCCGATACTGATTCTTTACATTATATGCATTTCAAGTTTAGAAAAAACTTTCATTACTAATTTATATGATATCGGCTAAAACACTTGAACTTATTGCAACAGAGAAATTTTATTTTATCAGTTTTAACTCTAGTCGATCCAAGGTTCGAGAAAAATACTTTGACGGATGAAGAAGCCTATGAGGTGGGTTTTGTCGAAGGCTGAGGTATGCTCAGCCGCTCCAGAGTCCAGCGAAGGTCCCACTAACCCCCACCAAATAAAACACAATGATTTGTGTATTAAGTCGAACACACCCACACACACGCGGCTATCTAGAAGGCCGGCAACTTGTCGTGCAGGGGAGAGCGGAAGGTAAAGAGCGAGAGTCGGCAGTCGGTGTCGGAGATTATCCGGCGGGTAATTGTACGGTGACGGGAGTGTTACTAGTGACAGCGAGATTAGCAGTGGTACGTGTCAGTCGTAGCGAAGAGCGTGGCAATGAGAGCAGTCGCGGTGGTTGTGACGGCGACGGCAGCCTGCAGTTCCCTTGCAGTGGTGGTGGCGGCCTCAGCGGTGACGTTGGCAGTGGCCCATATAATCATGAGGGCGGCAGGGACCTCCCGCAGTGGTGTTGTATGCAGCCCCGATTGTGGCGAAGGGTAAATGCGGCCCCTTTTAATTACGACGGGCAGTAGTGGTCGGCCTGGGGCGACGATAATGGCGGCGGCCCCAGTAATGAAGACAGTAGCAGCGGGCCCTGATGGTGGCAATGGTGACAGCGGCCCTGGTTGGCGATAGTTAGCGTTCGCGGTCCTCGGTGATGATGGCGGGCGGCCCACGGTTGTGGCTTCGGCCTTGGGGCGGCAGTGGTAATAGCGGCCCCGGTGATGAGAGCAGCGGTACGGGCCCTAGCGGTGACGATGATTATGGCGGCGGCCCTGGATGACAGTGAATAGCGGGCGGTCCTCGATAGAATTGTCAGCCCCGGTGATTAGAGCGGCGGTACGGGCCCTAACGGTGACGATGATTATAGCGGCGGCCCTGGATGGCAGTGAATAGCGGGGACAACTGATGATTAGTACGGTCCCCCAGGGCATCGAAAGGTTGCCCAGTCCCCCCGTATGTATTCGCGGCCGCTAGGCGCTGCAGGGAGGTGGTTCCCTCCCCTTAAGCGCCCACTAGCCACGCGGTATCGCGTCGCGGTCGGTGTGTGTGTTGTTTTTTATTGATTATTATTCATTATTATTTTCTAATTTTTTTTTTGTTGTAATAGGTATATGTGTGTAGAAGTAGGTACAAAGTTTAATTTATAATGATATGAGATTGTAATACATGTGCTTATAAATAGGTACAAAGTTTAATTTATAATGATATGACATTTGTAATACATATGCTCATAAATAGGTACAAAATTTGATTTTTATTTTTTTTTTTTGTGTTAATATAAGAATTAGCAAAAAAAAGGAAAACGTGGTTTGTGTTGGTTGATGGTGGTTTCAGTCTATATATTCCAAGACCTTGGTCCTCCCCTTTGACCGGACGATGGCGTGGTTCGCATCTATCTGTGTGGCGAGCATGCGGTGCCCTTTCCACTGAAATCGCCATCGCCCTTTATTGTTTCTCGGTCGTCTTAGCCGCAGCTTTTTGAATGGGTCGAATGTGTCCCCGGTGGCCGTTTCGTCGTTCGTTGTGGCCGGGTCCGCTTTGGATGGTGTTTCGGTGACCCTTGGTTCGGGGGTGATCTCCTGGGCTGGGTTTGTGGTTGCCGCGGCTGGCTCGGTGGTGTTGGCGGCTGTTGTCGCCGCGTCGACTGGGCACTCTGACATGGCGACGCGGCGACCCATTTTTGGGGACGATCGTGGATATATATTTTGCCTCCTTTAACTGATCCAAGATCGCTCCAACCTGGGGTAACGGGTATGGGTCTGGTTCGCTGGCGGCATTGAGCTGGCGGTAATCGATACACATGCGCCAACTGGCTTGCTTTTTCCGAACTAAGACGATGGGGGAGCTGTATGCGCTTTTGGATGGTTCGATCCTTTCCCCCGCAAGGAGCTTGTCCACTTCGGCGTTTATCACCTGCTGCATGGCAGGGTTGCGTGGGTAATAGCGTTGTTTCAGTGGGCCATGATGCCGGAGTGTGATCTCGTGTTCGTCGGCGGTGCTGGGCCCGGTGATTTTGGAGAATCGCTCTCTGTGAGTTTCCAAAAAAAATCGGCTAGTGTTTTATTTTGTTCCTCGTTCAAGTGTGCCCTTTCAATTAGGCTGCATAGCGCGTGTGTAGTATCGAGTCTCGGCGGTGGGGCGGGAGTTAGTGGCTGGTTGTCTAGTGACACGACGATGCCACGCTTTGCCAGGAAATCCATTCCCAATATCATTTTTTCAGCCAGATTGGGGATGACGGCCACCAGTGTGTTTGTTGCTTGGCCGTTGTATTTAATTTGGACAGGATAGGAATGGGTGCTTGCGACGCACGTTTGGTCGGCTAGCTGCACGTTTCGTTTGTTAGGATGTGGCTGAATATTGCGCTGTTCCAATTGCTTGCGTAGATATCCGTTGATGTATGTTAAGGTGGCTCCAGTGTCGATTAGGGCTCGGATGTTCATGCCTTCGACCAGGACGTTCGCATAGAAGCGGCCATCGGGGCCTTGCCAGCCTGGTTGAGACGTGGTTGGTTGATCGGTGGGTGACTTGAAGATGGCTGTCCTCTCCTCGTGACACGGGAAATTCCTGGAGAGGTTTCCATCTCGTCCGCATCGTGAGGAGAATAGTCGCCTCGGACCTCTGCACTGGAATCGGCGGTGTCCGCGCTTTTTGCACCTCCAGCAGGTGTTCTTCGGATCGTATCGTTCGAGTGGAGTGGATAGGCAGTGTGCTGCTTGCCTGGTTTGCCTGGCCTCCTCGCTTTTGAGCAGCTCATATTCGTCGGTAAGTTCCATTAATTCTCCGATAGTATGGAACTCGCCCCGTTTTATGAATAATCGGTACTCCACTCGCAAGCCTTCGTAGATGCGCTCCAAGTGGTCGTCGCTGCACATCGTTGGGTGCTGTCGGATCAGCGTTTGGAGGGCTGGGATGTAATCCTTGGCCTTCTCTCGGCTCTGCTGTCTCCGCTGGCGAATAGCGTCTTCCAGCTGACTGACGTGTCGACGGGGAAGGAAGAATCGCTCAACTTCGGTGCGGAATATAGCCCAGGTGGTTATGTGTGGCCTTCGGACGCGGAACCATTGTAGTGCTCTGCCGCGGAGTATTTCGGATAAGGTTGGGAGGAGTTGGTCTGGCGTGATTTGGTAGCATTCTGCCAGCTCCTCAATCCTCTCCAAGAAGTCGTGCAGAGTGTCGCCACCGGAGTAGCGAACATCCCAACGGCGGACGGTGCTCACTACTTCGGCGCTGCTCATATGGTCTCGTTTCTGGGCGGTTGGCTTTGCCTCCTCGGCGTGCAAGAGAGAGTCACCAAGCTTAATTGCCGAAGTTAGTTCGTGTGGTGATTTCACCATGCTAGCCTCATCGGCAGCGATCTCCATCTCCAGTTCTCTGAGCAGGTTTTCGGTTGATTTCCGGTTTCTCTTTGCCCTGACGAAGTTACTGAGAGTGCTGCGCAGATCGGCGACGGTGCTCCCTTCAACGGGTATATGATGCCTCTTGCATTCTTCCACCAATCTCTCTTTCTTCAATAGATATATCCAGCCAAGAGAGTCAGGGTTTAGTGCGGTGGTACTATTTTCGCTCATCCGTGTGTCTTTTACTTGTTGTGGTGTGTTCGATGAACCCGCTTCTGCAGTGTTGGTGCTTGTTGAGGGTTTTGCACATGCACCTGCAGAGCTGGGTCCCTGCTCGGGCGCCATTTATGAGGTGGGTTTTGTCGAAGGCTGAGGTATGCTCAGACGCTCCAGAGTCCAGCGAAGGTCCCACTAACCCCCACCAAATAAAACACAATGATTTGTGTATTAAGTCGAACACACCCACACATACACGCGGCTATCTAGAAGGCCGGCAACTTGTCGTGCATGGGAGAGCGGAAGGTAAAGAGCGAGAGTCAGCAGTCGGTGTCGGAGATTATCCGGCGGGTAATTGTACGGTGACGGGAGTGTTACTAGTGACAGCGAGATTAGCAGTGGTACGTGTCAGTCGTAGCGAAGAGCGTGGCAATGAGAGCAGTCGCGGTGGTTGTGACGGCGACGGCAGCCTGCAGTTCCCTGGCAGTGGTGGTGGCGGCCTCAGCGGACACGTTGGCAGTGGCCCATATAATGATGAGGGCGGCAGCGACCTCCCGCAGTGGTGTTGTATGCGGCCCCGATTGTGGCGAAGGGTAAATGCGGCCCCTTTTAATTACGACGGTGACAGCGGTACTGGGCGATGATGGTAGTGGCGATTACCGTACTCGTGACGGGCAGTAGTGGTCGGCCTGGGGCGACGATAATGGCGGCGGCCCCAGTAATGAAGACAGTAGCAGCGGGCCCTGATGGTGGCAATGGTGACAGCGGCCCTGGTTGGCGATAGTTAGCGTTCGCGGCCCTCGGTGATGATGGCGGGCGGCCCACGGTTGTGGCTTCGGCCTTGGGGCGGCAGTGGTAATAGCGGCCCCGGTGATGATAGCAGCGGTACGGGCCCTAGGGGTGACGATAATTATGGCGGCGGCCCTGGATGACAGTGAATAGCGGGCGGTCCTCGATAGAATTGTCAGCCTTGGGGCGGCAGTAAAAGTAGCGGCCCCCGGTGATTAGAGCGGCGGTACGGGCCCTAACGGTGACGATGATTATAGCGGCGGCCCTGGATGGCAGTGAAATGTCGTCCTCAGGGCGGTAGCGGTGCTGGCGGTCCAGATTTGATGATACCTACGGACAACTGATGATTAGTACGGTCCCCCAGGGCATCGAAAGGTTGCCCAGTCCCACCGTATGTATTCACGACCGCTAGGCGCTGCAGGGAGGTGGTTCCCTCCCCTTAGCGCCCGCTAGCCACGCGGTATCGCAAGCAGGCAGGGGTGTTCGGAATTGGGCAAGCCCAAACGGATCTCGCCCCCTGTCTGCATGAGACCGTTACCAAAAATGGGTCTAGCCCATAATGGTTTTTGGGTGTTGCCTGAGGGATATTCCCCCCCTTGCAGCCCCCCCTCAACCAATCAGTCTTCCTCCGAGGTGGAAAGCCAAGAGCGCCCAAATAGGCCCGAAGCCCAGGCTGCGCTCCGTGCTTACCTACGGACAACTGATGCTGGTTGAGTTCATGCTGGCAGCTTTAGCTCTGGTTTTGTATGAACCGTTTGAGAAGTGAATGGGCTTATTCCGTGTTATGCGTTTCGCGTAGCGAACTTATTCCATCTGTTGGTGCGCATGATTATCCAAGTTGCTGTTTGCGAAATTTGTATGTGCTTACCATGCGAGCTTCGTGAATGCGTATGTATGCCTGTATGTATGTACATAGGGATGCTTTTAGTCTTGTTGGTATGTTAGTTTGTGTGTACGCCTACCAGTATGTTCATATATTGGTACCTATGTGCAGTTGTAAGACGTATGCTAGGGTGATGTTGAATATGTTATTGTGGCGTAGGCAAAGCTACGTTACAATCCTTTCAGGAGGGGGAGATTCTGGCCTCGAACCCACATATATACATCTTTCATTTGAATCAGTATTAAAAGCTCTATTGGCTCTTACATTCGGGTTTTGATAGGCGAGTCACCCCTGAACCGTTTTTTCCATATTCTTGGCCTATGTGGGCTTTTATTCGAAACCTAAATGTTTCGAGAGTATTGGATACTTCAAAGTATTGACTAAGCATATCACTACTGCCGTCGTCTGGACTGTGACGTCAGCAAACCAGCTGATTCTGTCAAATTTACTGAGAGCCGATTAGCGGTATTGCCATCGGCGCCACCTTCTGTATTCTCGCCACCGTGGTAAATACGCTTGTTCTTCATAAAATTTTATTTTGTAAGAGTTGTTGGTGTGCACCTACTTAAATGAGATAAACGATGCGGGTGCTCCATTCGCCATCACTCACAACAGCTTATCCTGAAAACTTTTAAGGGCGTTAATTGGAAGATGTTTTTCCGCTTGCTGGTGATTTTATTCTTGAAAGTGAGCAGAACGCACTCGCGTATTTTTAAATAAAAAGCGTTCATAACATTGCCAAAATTTCGCTACCGAAATTGAAATTCATTCATTTTTTCAGTGTAATTTTTGCATCCAAAAACAGCGCACTTAAATTTTTAATAATTTAAATAAACTCAAAGATGCAGAAAAAGGCACAAACTTCGACGCAAATTGTCAAACGGTAAATATCAGGGTTACACATATTTGAAATAAAACTTGATGTATTTTTGACTAAAATAGTGTATTTTTATAAGATAATTTTTTAGGAATCTGGCAACTCCGAAAATTGAGCATTCTACGTCATCAAGATGGCGGCAATGGCTGATGTCGTAACCTTGTATTCTATGAACCTTGGTGGTAATTGCCTATTGCATCGCATTTCTTTTTCGAATCGTATTACAGAGCAGCCTTAGATTTTCTTTTTTTTGGAAAATATAAATCGTGTGCTGCGAATGCCGCATTATACTAAAGCCAACCTTTCGACATAAGCTACTATTCCATATGAATACAGAAATGTATATAAAAATGAAGCAAATTATTCCATCACATTATTTTATGTATTTATTTTCTTCAATTTCTAATTTTGAGAAGTGGAGAATATAAAAATTTAATTTTGTTATCAATAGATTCGATAACGATTTATTTGACAATTTTGTACGCAACTTAGCGAGTATTGTAAAAAGTGCGCTGAAAGCCCGTTCAACAGAAACTTGTGTTGCTGGTACTGCTAATATAACCTCCGCTAACTTCAACATCTTAGCTGAAATACAATGCCGGCGAACGGTGAACTCACCACAGCGAAATTCGCGCTGTCAAAATTAGAACACCCGCAGGCATATGAAATTGAACACAGCCAAAGTGAAATGCGAAGTTCGCTTGGCGGCGTTTCATGACGATAGATTTATTTCTATCGCCCTGCTGGGCGATGACAGCTGTGCGTGCCAAAGGTGGCCGTATTTCTTTTTTGCTTTCAAAGTTTTAAAAGAAAACAACCTAAACACGATTTTTTTTTGTTTGAAAAATATAGTTGTGGATTCGTTAAATCTGGCTAGAAACAAATTATTTATAATAATCTTTCTTTGTTTTACATTTCAATTTGTTATCATTTCCTCATTTCTAAATATGGTTTAGTTTTTTCTAAATATGGTCACCCAAATTATAAAGGCGACTAAATGGGATCAGCTGTTTTCGCTACCGCTCTAATTCTGTTTAAGTAGGCGAAATAGCTGGGCGAACGGTGAACGACAGCATCGCCCAATTCGGCGAAGTTTGCCGTTCGCCGGTATTGTATTTCAAGCATCTCACACTCATTCCGATAAAATTTTCTCCAGTATTTCAGGACATTTGTGTCGAACGGTTCCATTTCTTTTACACAGAGATTATCCAGCTTTTGTTTGATGTCAGGTTTTACGATTGGTCTCGGTGCACTTTGCGATTTTGCCAATGACCTTACGTAAAGCGTTAACTTAAGGTACGCCCCTTTCGAAGTGCTTGGAAGTTCATAGTCCTGTGTTATATGTGGTAAAACTCCAGAAGTGCAATCATTCTCATATTCTCATGAATTTTCAATTTTCTGGATCATTTTGCAAGTCCTTATTAAGTGATCCTGTAAAAGAGTAAATATTTCTAAAGCATACTAATTATTAGTGGAAAATAAACAAAAGGTAGGTAGTAAGCTGATGCTATATTGTATCTATGTACATACATACTTCAGGCTAAAAGGCTCACAAGTAAATTTTTTACGTCTTTGCAAGGTCGTAGTAAAACCAACGCTTAGCTATTATTTGATTATTGCTGCAAGATTTTTGCTCATTGTGCGCTCTTCTTCTTCTTCTTTTTTGGCGCTGTAACCGCCTAAGCGATTTTGGCCGAGTTCAGCAAAGCACGCCAGTCATTTCTCCTCTGTGCCAACTGACGCCAATTGGAAACGCCAAGTGAAGCCAAGTCCTTCTCCACCTGATCTTTCCATCGCAGTGGGGGCCTCCCTCTCCCTCTGTAAACACCGGCGGGTTCCGAGTTGAATACTTTCAGAGCTGGAGCGTCGGTGTCCATTCGAACGACATGACCAAGCCAGCGGAGCCGCTGTATTTTAATTCGCTGCACTATGTCCATATCGTTGTAAAGCTCATACAGCTCATCGTTCCATCGTCTGCGGTACTCGCCGTCGCCAACGCGTAAAGGACCGTAAATCTTCCGCAAAATCTTTCTCTCAAACACCCCAAGAGCCGCCTCATCGGATGTTGTCATTGTCCATGCTTCTGCGCCATATACCAGCACGGGCATGATGAGTGACTTATAGAGCGTGGTTTTCGTACGTCGAGAGAGGACTTTACTCCTGAATTGCCTACTCAGTCCAAAGTAGCACTTGTTGGCAAGAGTGATTCTACGTTGGATTTCAATGCTGACATTATTATCGGTGTTAATGCTGGTTCCCAAGTAAACGAAATTCTCTACTTTCTCGAAATTGTAACTGTCAACAGTGACGTGGGTGCCAAGGCGCGAATGTGCTGACTGTTTGTTTGATGACAGGAGATACTTCGTCTTGTCCTCGTTTACCACCAGACCCATGCGCTTTGCTTCCCTATCCAACTTGGAAAAGGCAGAACAGACTTCGCGGTTTTTGTTAGCGATGATGTCGATGTCATCGGCATAAGCCAGCAATTGCACGCTCTTGTAGTAAATTGTTCCTGAGCGGTTCAGTTCTGCAGCTCTTATTATCTTCTCCAACATCAGATTAAAGAAGTCACATGAAAGGGAGTCGCCCTGTCTGAAACCCCGTTTTGTGGCGAACGGCTCGGAGAGGTCTTTTCCAATTCTGACGGAGCTGGTGGTATTGCTCAACGTCATTTTACACAGCCGTATGAGTTTTGAGGGGATGCCAAATTCAGACATAGCGGCGTATAGGCAACTCCTTTTAGTGCTGTCAAAAGCGGCTTTAAAGTCGACAAATAGGTGGTGAGTGTCGATCCTTTTCTCGCGGGTCTTTTCCAAGATTTGGCGTATTGTGAATACCTGGTCTATGGTGGATTTGCCAGGTCTAAAGCCACACTGATAAGGCCCAATCAGTTCATTGACGGTGGGCTTCAGTCTTTCACACAATACGCTCGATAAGACCTTGTAACCTATGCTTAGAAGGCTGATCCCGCGGTAGTTGGCGCGAATGGCGGGGTCACCTTTCTTGTGGATTGGGCAGAGCACACTTAAATTCCAGTCGTCGGGCATGCGTTCATCTGACCATATTCTGCACAAGAGTTGATGCATGCACCTTATCAACTCCTCGCCGCCGTACTTGAATAGCTCAGCTGGCAGGCTGTCAGCTCCAGCGGCTTTGTTGTTTTTCAGCCGCGTTATTGCTATACGTACCTCGTCATAGTCAGGCGGTGGAACGTCGACTCCGTCATCATCGACTGCGGGCTCGGGTTCTTCTTCTCCACAACTTTCCGTGCTGCTACCATTTAGTAGGGCGGAAAAGTGTTCCCTCCATAATTTAAGTACGCTCTGGACATCAGTTACTAGGTCGCCATTATTGTTCTTACAGGAGTGCGCCCCGGTCTTTAAACCTTCCGTAAGTCGCCTAACTCTCTGGTAAAATTTTCGGGCATTCCTCCTGTCGGCCAGCATTTCAAGCTCTTCGCACTCACGTATTTCTGCCTCTCTCTTCTTGTTGCGGCAAATACGTCTCGCTTCCCTCTTCAGATCCCTATAGCGGTCCCACATAGCGCGCGTTGCCCCCGATCGCAGCGTGGCCCTGTAGGCGGCATCTTTTTTCTCTGCAGCTTCCTGACACTCCTCATCGTACCAGTTGTTCTTTCGGGCTCGCTGAAATCCGACTACTTCTTCGGCGGCGGTACTTAATGAGCGGGAAATGTGGTTCCACTGCTCGCATATGTCGGTTTGTTGAAGAGTGCTCTCTGAGAGCAGGTGTGAGAGTCGAGTAGCGAAAGCGCTGGCTGTCTGTTGTGATTGCAGCTTTTCGACGTTAAGCTTTCCTTGCATATTTGGGCGCACATTTTTTGCTGCACAGAGGCGGGTGCGTATCTTGGCTGCAACAAGATAGTGGTCCGAGTCGATGTTTGGGCCTCGGAGTGTGCGTACGTCTAAAACACTGGAAGCGTGCCTTCCGTCTATCACAACATGATCGATTTGGTTTCTCGTTTTTCGATCCGGAGACAGCCAGGTAGCTTGATGGATCTTTTTATGCTTGAACCTAGTACTGCATACTACCATGTTTCGGGCCCCGGCGAAGTCGATCAGCCTCAATCCGTTGTCGGACGTTTCGTCGTGGAGGCTGAATTTTCCGACGGTGGTTCCAAAGATCCCTTCCTTGCCCACCCTGGCATTGAAGTCGCCAAGCACGATTTTGATATCATGACGGGGGCAGCGCTCGTACGTGCGCTCCAAGCGCTCATAGAAGAGATCCTTGGATGCCTCATCCTTCTCTTCCGTCGGGGCATGGGCGCAGATGAGCGAGATGTTGAAGAATCTCGCTTTGATGCGGATTGTGGCTAGACGCTCGTCCACCGGGGTGAACGACAGTACTCGGCGACGGAGTCTCTCTCCCACCACAAATCCAACTCCGAATTTGCGCTCCTTTACATGGCAGCTGTAGTAGACGTCGCAAGGCCCCAGACATTGTTTGCCTTGCCCCGTCCAACGCATTTCTTGGATGGCGGTGATGTCAGCTTTTGTCCTTACGAGGACATCAACCAGCCGGGCAGAGGCACCTTCCCCATTAAGGGTCCGGACATTCCAGGTGCATGCCCTCAAATCGTAGTCCTTTAAACATTTGCCGTGGTCGTCATCATAAGGGGGGGTCTCATCCGAGGCTTTGCCTTGCTTCTTCACTGGAAGTGGTTTTTACGTGGCGGGTCCCAAGCCCAGCGCACAACCCATTGCTGGGACGGGGGTGGTTTCGCAACCAAATACACGTTTATATAGCGAGCCGCTTGCTCCAAGCAGACACCCGCTTGCAGCCGCACCTACTGGTGAACAGACGCTGCAGACTTCAGTGAGCCCTTAAACCGAATAAGTCAGAGTGGCCCCACCGAAGCTCCCTCTCTTTCTGCCGTGACCCAAGGCTCCACTCGGATTGGTTACCGCATCTCGCACATGGGTTGCTCACGTTGCCCAGAGTGCGCGAACGAGGACGCAAGAGTCGGGATTGAGTATAGCCATGCAACTGTAAATGCATACCCAGCGCAACGACTATACCCCATTGCACTCATTCTGCGCTACTGTTCAGTAAATAACTATGCACTTATATAAGTACATGCTTATAGATACATACATATATACATACATATGTATGTGTGCACGGATATGAAATGCAGACATTTTTTTGTCGATCGCATCCCGAATGTGAGAGATGATAAATTTGTTTGCATTTTTCACTCGCGATAAAAGTATGCAAAAAAAGATTTGGAATATTATCGATCGCGAACGTGAGAGAATGTGAGTGAGAATTTCCGAACCCTCGTTGTGAGAAGGGATGTTTTCATATTCCAGACTCGTAGGAAATCCATTTGTTTTCCTTCTCGAATCAACAAATCGCCAAAAAGCGGACGGGTTTGACTTTAAATTATATTTTCAACCCTGAGCATATATTTTCTATATAGAGATTTATGCTGACGATCGAAATTACTTCTTAAACGATGGAAACGAAGCCTATTAACTACAGAATTACTTTTCCTTAGCTTTTTGAAGGCTTTAGTCTTCTTGTTTTTCAAATGTACAAGCTTAGAGTTAAACCAGGGCGGTTTATTTCGATTTAACGACCGTTTTATAGGGACAAAACTGGAAATCGCAGAAGATAGTATTTCTCTCAACTTTCCATAAGAAATCGTTGGACAATCTGAAAAGTTAAAAAACGACCAATCTGTAGACTCTAGAGAACTAGTGATTCTTGCATAATCCGCTCTGGAGTAGTCATGTTTAGGGACACGATATCGAACCGAAAGTATCGATATGGAACTCATTTAAAGTATCGCTTTAAAAATATCGGGTACCCATTAATATTGGAATAAAAAGACTCGATATTCCAAATATCGATACCAAAATCCAAAAAATTTATCTGAAGAATAAAATTGATGAGTTCAGATATATGTTTGAATCCTCCTCTGTAGACTAATATGCATATCTGAAACTTGGTTTAAACCATGCTACACAGATAATCTTTTTAAGATGAATGGTTACAATTTGTTTCGCTGTGATCGGCCCAGTCATGGAGGTGGCGATGCTATTTTTATAAAGAATAGCATTAAGAGCAGATTCATTAGCAATTCTTCACACAATCACGTTGCCGTATTCAAATATAATTCTAACTGGTGACTTTAACTGTAATGTTCTATGCGACGACTCTTTGCCTAGTGAACTGCGGACATTGGGTCTTAACCTTGTGAACTTCACCTTTCCTACACATTATACTGCAACAAACAATACGCTGTTATATCTTTTCTTTGTTAGTTATGTTTCAAAAACGTTAATGTTTGACCAATTGTCCGTGCCTGTCTTCTCAAAACATGACCTAATATTCCTCGTTTATGGCTTTCAGACTATAACCTCTACCCAAACGATCACCTATAGAGATTTCAAAAACATTAATTATGAACAGCTTGGTACGAAGATAAACACAATAGATTGGTCCTCCGTATATTGCATGGAAGCCGCAGAGGATCAAATAACCTATCTAGAAAATAATCTTACTTTGTTATTCGATGAGTTTGTTCCTTATAAAAAAATTATTACACAAAAACCTCAACATCCATGGTTTAGTATCGAAATAAAAGACCTCATTGTTAAACGAAACAACGCTTATAAGCGATGGAAACGTTTCAGACTTTCCTTCTTATTTGAAAGTTTTTGTTCGATCCGAAATGAGGTCGCGAAAAAGATTAGAAATGCAAAAAGGATATATTATGAACAAAAATTCTCCCAAATCGTGGAAGTAAAGGTAATTGGAAGGAAATAAAGAAGATGAATCTAGTCAGCAAACATGTACGTGACATAAACATAGATGATATCAATAAGCTTAATGCTGATTTTGCTTCAAACTCATATACCTCTGATAACGAAATAGACGGTGATTACCAAATCCGTGATAATGAATGTAACTCCTCGTTTAAGTTTGTATGTGTAAGTCAGTTAGATGTTTTGGAATCATTTTTATCAATAAAGTCCAATGCCGTCGGTCTAGATAAACTTCATCCTACATTTATAAAATCTTTGACATCTAAAAATCTATTATCACATAAACAGTCTGGATTTAGGAAAAATCGTGGATGCATTACCGCTTTAACCGATGTGGTTGAAGATATACGCGCTGACCTCGATTCAGGAAAATTTGAATTTTTGATTCTCCTAGATCATTCTAAAGCTTTTGACACCGTAAATCACAGAATATTATGTAGAAAACTTTTCAATAATTTCAATTTCTCGTACCACTCTGTAAAATTATTAAGCTCTTACCTAACTGGACGCTCCCAAGCTGTATTCGCAAACAACGTCCTTTCAGACTTTATGCCCTTAAACCGTGGCGTTCCACAAGGCTCCATTCTGTGCCCTTTGTTGTTTTCATTGTACATCAATGAGTTACCAACTGTGATAGGAAAGTGCAATATACATATGTACGCTGATGACGTCCAAATTTATGCAAACTGTGATATTACTGATGTCAATACCTGTATTTCGTTGTTGAATGTAAATTTAAATAAAATTAACTTGTGGGCTGTTGAAAACTGTTTGTCTCTTAACCCGTCCAAGTCCAAATGTTTAGTTTTAGGGAGAAGAATTATTGAATACACTGCGCTACCCAAACTATACATTAATGATATTCCCATTGATTATGTCACTTGTGTAAGAAATCTCGGTATCACTTTCAACAGAAACTTAACTTGGTCGGATCATATCAATACATGCTGCGGTAAAGTGTACGCGATGCTTCGTACCCTCTGGGTTACACAACATTTTACGCCACTAAAAACCAGAATGCTTTTGGCTAAATCGTATCTGATTCTATCTCTCCTTTATGGCTGCGAACTATTTGCAAATTGCGACTCAGTAAGTAAAAGGAAATTCAGTGTTCTATTTAACAACATAGCCAGGTATATTTTCACTCTTAAACGTAGTGGTCACATATCTGAGTACGCCAAGAAAATCTTCGGTATCAATTTCAATGACTTACTCAAAACTAGAAGTCTGCTCTTAATGCACAAAATCATTTATACTAAAAATCCGAATTATCTATATAACAGAATATCCTTTTTGCGCTCAAATCGTGGAAACAAACTAAAACAACCTGTTTATAATTGTTCGCTATCTGAACGCCATTTTTTCGTGCACACTACCCTCCTGTGGAACTCACTGCAGCACACTTTGCACGATTTGCGTAGCGCGATGAGGTTCAAGGCTACCCTGTTTAAGCACTTCCGAACATAATGCAGACTGGCTTTAAATTAAATTATTCGCTTAAACTATAATTGTATGTATCTAAGCACCTATTCACGAAATGTATAAATTTTTTTTTTTACTCTCTATAACTATTCTACGCTATTCCACATTTTTAACAATTATTATCAATTTGTTTTCAAACTTTAATTTCATAATCTACAATGTTACGCGATTAATATTACTGTTTAGTTTTAAGTATTCGTTTTATTTAATTCGTTTTTATTTCATTTTATCAACTATAATTTGTTTGCTTAATCGAACCTAATACATCATAAGAATCTATTTTTCTTTTGTATTAGCGAAATAATAAAATAAATAAATAAATAAATAGGTTTCGCACATAGGCCGCTGGGCTGTAGTGGTTAGAAGTGCGCAACCCTTGAAAATGATAAACAGCTTCCCATAAAATACAATCGCCGTTCAGAGTCAAAGCAACATCGCAAAAATTTCGAAAAGGTCTTTTCTTAACAGCGGTCGGCAGGCAATGGCAAACCTCCGAGTGTATTTCTGCCATGAAAAACAGCTTTCATAAAAATACAATCGCCGTTCGGAGTCGGCGTAAAACTGTAGGTCCCTCCGCTTTGTGTGACAACATCAAGGCGCACGCCACAAATCGGAGGAGAAGCTCGGCCAAACACTAACATATGTGTAAGCGCCAATCTATTATTATTATTATTATATCAATGCTCGGAGGAATGTAAGATATAATAATTATCAATGACTTATTGTTAGTAAGCCTAATATTAACGCATACTTGGTCCAGCATACCATCAGCCAGATTAAGACTGATTTGATTACTGAACAAGTCAGCTCTTATGGCGAGTAAGACACCACCTCCCTTTTCGTGCCCGGTGACACAAGAGTCGCGATCTTTACGGTAGACGTTGTAGTAGTCATCGAAGTATTCACTTGAAGAAATATTGTCGTTAAGCCAAGTTTCAGCATGATTCAATAATAAAAGGTTTGCTCAAAAAACAATTTCTCGCTACCTCTTAACAAAATCGGCTCCCTAATACTACGTTCAAATTGACGAGCTAAACATGTTAAATGGGCTTGAACCAGTTAAATGAACAAAACATGTTCATAAACAAGATGAATCGCATGCAATTGTTGTTGGAAAATTTAACCAGTTAAATCATTTAACTCATTTGAAAACCAGTTCAGCGCAGAGTTGTATCAGAAAGCTTTTGGCTCCGGCCAATCAGAAAGACCCAAAAGCTTTCATTTGACACGCCAACGTTCAAAAAATTTATATTCTGAAAAATATTAAAAATTGAAAATTATCAAAAAATATCAAAATTGTATGCATGTGTGCCCGCCAAAAAAAGAGGCCAAGTCGGTAATTAGTTATTTTCCATGAGGTCTCATCATACGCAGAGATATATAGTGCATACAAACTAAACATTTTGAAGTCTCTAAGTAATCCGTATGCGTTAATATCATGAAGCAGACATTCGCACAAAACAAACTGAGACAAAAACTTGATTTTGAATATTTTTTTTCGAGTTTTTATTGGTAATCAAACAACCGTCAAGGTTAACTCCATGATACAAAAAAGAAGGTAGTTTCATTTAATGATATTCGTTGTTGTAGTTAACCATTTTTAATAAAATTATGACATTTCAACAAATATGAAATGAAATATATTTTTTTAAGCAGAGAATTTTATCAGTCCATTCAAAGATGTGGAATATGATGAATTAGAAAATTATGCCGGCTACATGATTTCGCAAATGGGGTTAACGCCTAGGTTTCAGAAAGCATGAAGAAAGTGTATACTTACATATCGTCGCTTAAAGTACAAAACCGCGTATCGTCGTTCTGCAAAACCGCGTAACTGGATTTGCTCACACAAGCTCATGGCTCAAGCCTTATCCATTCGTCCTGAAATGCGATTTCTTTGTAAAGGCTGGTATGCAGCTCTCAAGAAATCGGTCAAGAAAAATTTGCCATTATTTCGTGTGTGTGTCCAAGGAATTTTGACATTTTTTATACTTCACAGCCTGTTGCCTCACTCTTTCCTCAAGAAATAATGGAACGGGCATATATTTCTGTTGCAAACCTGGGTTGCCTTGTGGTCTTTTTTCACAAAAAACTTTAGAAAACCGTAGTAAAAAGCGTAGCAAATTTCTTAAGAACTGCGTACTGCCTGAAGGAAATTTGACTCAAGAAAATTTCTTAGCCATTTCTTGTACGTCATTTTGTATGGAATTTTAGCTTTTCTTGAGAACTGCATACAGGCCTTAAAAAAGAGAACCATTTTGAAATACTCTCTACAAAATAATTTATGCAACTTCACATACATTTTAAATATTTTTAATAAAAAAAAGGTGCGAACCACGTAAGTAAAAAAAGTACCAAGCGCTAATAATGGTTTTTGATTTGAAATGATATTACATTGGTATAAATATGGGAAAGAAAATACTCCGATTTATTGTTTTAATATTATCAAAGTGGCAAGGCCGTTGATAATACTCACAATTTATGAAACTTCAATAAATTTTGTTATCCGTCAATAGTTGTTTATTGAAACTACCTTCTTTTTTGTATCATGGTTAACTCCAAATGTTCAATGTGGACGATTGTGTTTTCCAAAAACCTTTTTCATTTAACAAGTTAAATGGGGCCAATTCGAACGTAATCAGCCCTAATCTGCATTTCGATTACGTTCCCGCATTCCGCTCCGCCAGAATCGAACTTAGGTATTTTGCGTTACGATCGAATCGAAAGAGGAAGAGGAAGAGAGAAAACATCTTTCGAAATCAGCTGTTTCCCTAGGAATGTGTGAACTCGAAACAAAACAAAGAAATATTTGCCACCAAACTATAGCAGCTTATGAAGTTAAAGTTTGTAAATATTTTAAAATAACTAAATATATCTAGCATCACTGTAATTTAAAAATAAAATTTCGTTTGCTCTTAATTTAGTGGAAACATAATTATAAGAATGAAATCCATAGCCGTGGCGTTATTGCTTGAAGAGGAGAACGAGTCCCAGATTGCTGATGCGGAAGTTGAAAGGCGAAGATTTAGGGACATGTTTGATCTTTTTCAGATGAGTGAAGAGTCATAAACTCATCATGAACTGTATTACTCACCGCTCAAAGCCAATAAAATTATAAACGTTGTTTGAGCACCCCACAACGTTTTCATTTACTACAGAGTGGATGATTTGAACGCAAATGAATTCCATTTTGAAATCCGTCAGGAGGAGGGGAAGAACAAAGCTTATCCTTCCATAGAAAATCGAATTCGAGACTACATACGCCCCTCTTTTTAAAAAGTTAGTAAAAACGAGTGCAATAATAAAAGCATCTTTTTTATGTAACATCACATTTTATGTATGTATGTATGTACATACCTCTATTAATTTTTTATACAAAGAATAAATTGTATTCAGTGCATTTCAGTCTTATTTATAGATAATGAAAACAAAAACGCCTGTGCTTCCTCTTTGAAACCCTCGCGCAATATCCCTTTTGGTTGCCATTATTTGAGCCAATTTTTCGTATTGCCTGTATTACCGCTCGCGAAAACACAGAAATCGAGAAAATTCATTTATGATGACTTACAATCATGCACAGTATATTTTACTTAATTTTTTTTATAAAACTTATTATTTAAACCCACGAAAATAACAATCGAAACGTTCTCCGTCAACAAATTTGCAACTTAGAAAAACGGAACTACGATCGAAATATAGAATAGATATAATCAGAGTGTCCAGATTTGGCGATTTCGCGCCAATTTGGCGATTTTTTTTTTTTGATATTTGCGCGTAAAAATTTAGGAAATCGCCATTGGCGATTTTTGGCGATTTTTTTTCCTTCAAATAAATTTTTCCGAATTATAAAATATACAAAACTTATTTTATGTATATCCGATCAGTTTGTATTTTGTGAAAATTTTTTAGTTTGTGATAGGCTTGTCTGATCTGTTCTTTTAGTGTAAATATAACGACGTTATTTCACTTACGGCCCAACGTTTCGCTAATCTTCATAGCATCTTCAGGGGCGTGTTTATTTTATTATCTGTCACAAAAATATAAATACATACATATATATATGACAGTAAGTAAAGGAACAAATACACATACATATACATAAGTACATATAAAAATTGCAAAAGAACATCTGAGATATTGAACACAAAAAAATACTCACATAAAATTCGTCATTAAATTAACTAAATCTACTTTAATCCACCACAGAAGGTGGTATGGTGGTGGGTGGAGAAGGTGGTATGGATTAAAGTAGATTTAGTTAATTTAATGACGAATTTTATGTGNGACTAAAAACTAAATTTGAATTCTATAAGCATAACAAGTAGGCGGCAGAAATGTCATCGGTGTCTTCTTTTTTGTTTATTGTGTTTCCCCTTTTTTGCAAGATCCTTAAACTTTCTAATGTGTATCTGGTTTTTTCTCGTTTTTCTATGTCGATTATTTTTGTGTTTGCTAAATCTGCTGAGTGCCCAGTAGTTCGTATGTGTTGTGAAAGCGCTGTACTAGTTTTTTGTTTTTTTATATCTGTTTCATGTTCGTTTAATCGCGTGCCTAGGGCTCGCTTAGTTGTTCCTATGTACACCTTTCCGCATTCTTCGTTCTCCTTACCATTACATTTAATTTCATAAACTACGTTACTTTGTTGTTGAGCATCTATTGAGCATTTGGTTTTTGTAAAAACTGTTGATAATGTATAATTAGATTTGTATGCAAGTGTTATGTTTTGCTGTTTTGCAAAGTCGCGGCCGAAGTTTTCGGTCAGCTTTGGAATGTATGTGACACTGTGGTATCTTTTTGTTGTGTTTATTGCATCTGTGCTTGAAATTCTCTTTTGATGATTGTTTGTTTGCATAATTTTTTGTTTTATTAAGTTGTGTATTAAATGTTCAGG
>NW_016158003.1:102235-105706 GCF_001687245.7 Rhagoletis zephyria
GACATTTCTGCCGCCTACTTGTTATGCTTATAGAATTCAAATTTAGTTTTTAGTTTAGACAAAGCTACCACAGAAGGTGGTATGGATTAAAGTAGATTTAGTTAATTTAATGACGAATTTTATGTGAGTATATTTTTTTGTGTTCAATATCTCAGATGTTCTTTTGCAATTTTTATATGTACTTATGTATATGTATGTGTATTTGTTCCTTTACTTACTATCATATATATATGTATGTGTTAATATTTTTGTAGCAGATAATAAAATAAACACGCCCCTGAAGATGCTAAGAAGATTAGCGAAACGTTGGGCCGTAAGTGAAATAACGTCGTTTTATTTACACTAAAAGAACAGATCAGACAAGCCTATCACAAACTAAAAAATTTATACAAAACTTAGTTTTCCACGATAATTTTACAGAAGAGGCTAATTAACTGCGTGATAAACTTGACTTAACAATCATATTAAAAGACTCACACATTTTTGATCACCCTAATCGAAGAACTTTTGAAACGATTACCAAGTCCATTAAGTACTTTTAAAAAAGCTTTGATTTTGTCACCAGAAAAGTGCGTGTATCACCAGATGGCGAGTTTCAGGGACCTTCCAATTCACTACTTAATTTTGAAGGAAAGAAAAGCAGCGGAAACTGAATATTTAAATCTTTAACTTTCCCACGGAATAACTTTCTCAGAACCATTCCATCCGACTCTGCAGAATTTTGGATAATTGCTTACGGAGTGAAAACCGCAACAGGCAATAAAATGTTTGGAAATACTAGTAAATTCATTTTATTATCCTTGCCGCACTCAAATGGTTTTGTTGAACGCGTTTTTTCCGTAATGAATTAAACAAAAACTAAGATTCGAAATAGGATGAGGTTGGAAAGCCTTAATTCAATACTTCGAATAAAGTGTCATATGAAGGATAATAATTTCTGCTGCAAAACGTTTCCAATATCAAACAGTGGCTGCATTTCTTTATTCATTCTGAACGTTTGGACTAAACTGTTTTGTTTATTTATTCTTTAGAACGTTCCTGATGATATGTTGACGTATATTTCAAACGCATTCTGTTTATTCCGGCTGTGAAATGGGATTATCCGGAATGTATAAAGAAACGCAGCCAGTATGTTATCAAGGTTGAGTAGCTCAATATATAACAACAACAGAAATGTAAATCATTCAGACGCTATAGGTGATTTTAAAGAAATTGTGGAAATAGCTGATCTCGCCTTATTATAATTATAGGTTGTTATTTACTTTTTAGCGCCGGGCTCTTAAAAGCGGATTGTACGATTAATCAATTAATATGCCTTATAATAAATTTAATAATTGCGCAGTCCTATTGCAAAATGTGTTGAAACAAATGTTTTTAAAAAATATGCGTACTTTTAAAGAAAATTTTTTGTACATCACTGTTATATAAGTGGTTTGTGTTATTTATTATTAACCCTTAATTAGGCGCATAAAGCAAATCACGCAATTAGTTGCATGGGGTCCCCAGTGACCCCAATAAAAGTGTTGAAAAAGAGTTTTCAAAATAAAAAAAAGGAAGTGTGTATTAACAAAAATATTAAAGTACTCTATTATCGTTAACTTAAAAAAGAAAAACATTATTTCGACTTCAAACTTAAAAAAAAAAAAATTAAAACTTACTGTCGCGAAAAAATTTTACGTTAGTAGGCGCATGGGGTCAGCACTCAAACGAGCAGCGAAACATGTGTACACGACGATGTTCTAACCGTAACTAAATAAATAAAACGAAATGTATTTTGTCATAAATATTAAAGCTCTTTATTATAGTTAACTTTAAGAAAGAAAAGCATAACTTGGACTTCGAACTTAGATACAAAAATAAAAAATGTTACATAAGTGGTCGCATGGGGTCAAGGCTTAAGAGAGTAGCGACAAATGTGTACACGCCGATGTTCTGACCGTGACTTATTTCGTACCCCGCGGGGAGTAGGAAGCTAGACAGAGCGCGAGCACGCTCCAAGCACTCCAAGACATTTTTTTCACTTGAAATGACCTTGCCCCATGCGCCTAATTAAGGGTTAAATGTATTATATTCGTTTTTGGTTTCAAAAACTATATTATAACAAGATCTCAATTTTAAAATAAAAGATTTGTTAAATCGATTTCATGAATTTTATTTAAAAAAAATTGGCGATTTTGGCGATTTTTTTTCAGAAATTGGGTTTTTTTTAAACAATCTGGACACTCTGGATATAATCGTAAATTTCGAAGATTGATCGAAAGGAAACGGAACGCAGAATACCAAAGTCCCACGACAGCCGGTTCTACGTACCGGAATGACTCGGGTTTTACCCGACCAGGGCTGTTGTTTCGACGATCTAACCCCGTTTAGGTCGGCGAAAAATCTCAGAGGTTGTTCGTCCATAGGGCTACATTCACTACGTATTCTTCTACTCAGGGCTGGCATCGAGTCAAACCCAGGGCCAGAAACCTACACCTGCTGTGTATGCCGGAGACGACCCCTGATACGGGGATCTCCGGGATCGGCCTGACGAAGGCTATCACGCTCTTCAGCTAGAACAGCCGCTTCGGCAGGGAAGTTTGGACGTGGGTCCGTTATACATCCTGCCGGTATGAAGCGAGCTGTAGCAGCAGTGATAGCCCTGCGGAACTTACGTTCACCGAGATGGACGTCGGTTGGTGTGGGGAGCGCTGTGAAGGTGTTTTCGGTAAACTCCGCGTAACCTTTCCAATCAGCTTTAGAAAAGTTGATATAGGTCCGGTGTTTGGCGGAGGCAAAGTCGGTTGGTTTATCTATCGAGATGACTATGGGTAGGTGGTCTGATGCTAAAGTCAGCATAGGTCGCCATGTTATGCTGTTTATCAGACCAGCGCTGACTATGGAGCTTCATGTGGTTCGGGAGACGTGTCGTGATGTGGGGTGTAAGTGATGTGTGTGTTCTTACCGCCGTTGGCTGTGTGCGCTGCTGTGATGGTTGCCGCCGTGTGGTGGTGGCGGGAGGCGTCGCAATTGAGGTCTGCGACCGAGCAGCGCAACACGGGCCCTCGAAGTTCCTAGTCCAATCTCGCGTGGTACGCAGACCTGAGCATGCCCTAAAGTAGCACCAGCCAAGGCAGGTGTTGCACTTGACTGATGTCACATTACGGAATATCCTGGTCTGACATACCGTGCAGATTGTAGGGGGAACCAGGAGTTGTTGGCGGCGACATGTGGGTGGTGGTGCGGTTGTGTGTGTTATGTGGTCTGTCGTGGCTGTGGTATGGTCTGTGGTGTTATTATGTTGTTGTGTTGTGGTGACTGTGTGAGGCTGCTCGGGTGGATTGAGGTTAGCCGTGGAGGCTGCTCTGTTTGAGCAACAGGGGGCCACGTACGACGTGGTCCACTGTCGATGTGTCCGTAGTCCCGAGCAGACTCTGAGGTGACTCCACCCCTCGCAGGCATTACACTTGACTGAGGTGGAGTTGTGGTGTA
>NW_016158003.1:106218-114672 GCF_001687245.7 Rhagoletis zephyria
CTCAAGTCGCTAGCCGGCAGTACTTGGGGCAAAGACAAAGAAACGTTGCTGGCAACATACAAGGCAATAGGCCGGCCGATTTTAAACTACGCAGCGCCAGTGTGATCGTCGGGGACTAGTAGGACGCAGTGGACGTAGCTACAGACTGCACAGAACACCGCACTCAGGACAGCGACAGGATGCCTCCTGATGTCGCCCGAACACCATCTTCACGGCGAGGCGCAAATGCTCCCCGTAAAGGAGCACAATATAATGCTCTGCAAGCAGTTCCTGATCGGGAGCCACAGAAGTGGCCACCCAAACAGACAGCTGCTTGCAGAGGAGCCCTCGCCTAGGCACGTCAGGAGGCATCTATATAAACTGATGGACGAAGTCCAGAGGTTCATCAAGCAACCTATTTTTGCCGCCCATATTTTGAAAGTACAATAGATAATTATTGACGCGAACATTTTTATTGAGCTCACAGTTCGATGTGTTTGCATCTATGGTTGCACGGCAGCTACTTCTTGAGTGAACCGAAAAGGGCGTACCGTAACATTTCTAGGCCAGATGTCAGCATTGAACATTTTATCAAACCACGTTTCAGGCACTCCAAGCTTGAATGATATACGTTTGAGCGAATCAATTGATGCATTTTTCTTCACTAGACTGTAGCAAAGAAGGGACTTTTTGTCTATACCCAAGTACTTCGCAACATAGGCAGTAATGTTATCATTCGTGACAGTCGGTAAGAACGATGAAATATGGAGCCACTTTACACGGACAGCAACGTTAAGCTCCAAATTATCATTAGCACCATCCGCACGTCGTTGGTTCCTCTTATGCTTCTTGTTAATATATTCCTTTGGAATATAAAATAGTAAAACTCACTTGATCTTCGTTAGATCTCTTCAGTCCTTCTAGTACTGGGATACATCTTAGGAGCGCAGTGCCGCTACCAGGGACTATTCCTTCTTCTACTGCCGCGCGAGTTGCATTAGTGCTCATTTATACACGGCGATTTTTGTTGCCGCAACTCGACGTTTGTAGGAGAGAGCGTGACGAGGAAAGGAGGGGCACCGAGTTGCTCGTGCTCGGGCAACACGCTTTGTGCTCTTGCTGTGCTCTCGTTCGTCTGTGTAGATTGAACCGCTGTTCACAGCTGACAAGAATCGCATACACACAAATCGCCGTGTGTAAATGAAACGAGCAACACCAAAAGGGAATGTGAAAAATCGCGTCGACAAAAGTTTCCGTGTATAAACACAGTCTTATACCATGTTCTGACCGACAACGGAAACACCTTGAAAACGAGTTTTGGGATTGTGGGCTGAAGGCTGTTCACACCGACTGTTGGTGTCTTCGTTGACATTTCTTACATCCTTTGTTTACAGTTTTGCTGCACAAATACAAAACCAAAATACTTTTCCTTCAATTTCTTTTCATTAACAACCTTTTACTTCCACGCTTATTTTATTTTGGTCAGCCAATGAACAGTAAATCCGAAATGGCTTATTAAAGATGATAAAATATGACTTCCACTTCGATAAATAATCGAAAAAAACGAGTGCAGACACCGATTGGAATGAGTGAGGAATGAGTTTTCAAGTGGTTTTCAGCGAAAACTTGTTTTTGTTTGACAGATTTTACATTGACGAAAACATAAGTTTTAGGTCGAAAACCAGTTTTAGCAACGAAAACATGTTTTCGATGTCGGTCAGAACATGGTATTAAGAGCATCATTCACACGATCTTTCTTTTCGTTTACTTCGACCTCACTGGATCCGCCTACACGTAGCAATGCTACACCAGAAGCCAAACGGGCTAAGCGCTCCTGTAGTTTTTCTTTTTCATATTCAGAGGTTGTTTCAATTATTTGATCGACACGACGACTAAAATCCTCTTTTTGCCCTTTCCTTTGAGTAGTACAGTATCATCTTTGGTAATAACAACCTCTCCAACTTTTCCAAGGTCGTTTATTTGCATATCTTCTAACTTAACCAAATTAGCGTCATCACCAAATCCACTCGGAATTTCTATCTAAAGCTATTTCACCAGAAGGTGCAGTGTTCGATAAGGAATGCATAGCATTGTTGTTGTCAACAACAGCGGAATAGCTAAAAGCAGCATTAGTTGCCGGTCGTTCTACAGACGTAACCGGGGAAAGAGCAGCATTGGATTCTATGCTCTTAGCAGATGTAATATGACGTGTAGGCGTAACAGAAGCGTCAGTAGATTCTGCACTGCTAGATATAGCAGAATATACAGCTTGTTGATTCTTTCTGGCGTGAGAGATAGCACCCGACATAACAGTGGCGCTGTTTTCAACAGCAGCAGCCGATTCACTCGGGAGGGATGAGTGAATGTGGATTAGAGTGATGACACCTTCGCTCGGCTTGGCAGGCGATAAAGTAGACTCGCTCCATGATGCAATAATACAAGGTGGTATCAGTTGGGACAGCTCGATTTGACACTACCTTAGCTCAGTAGAATGAGAAGAAAAACGGGAAGAAATGAATCCCCATATGGGGGAAAAATGTAAAATTTCACATTTTCTCCTTAACAAAATTTGCGTTTTTATAGTATATTCGTTATGAAATGAAATAAAATAAGATAAAATACCTTTTTAAGAAAACAAAGTGTGTATACTGAGAAAAAATAGACTTCAGACTTTTTCTGTGCACGAGTTTTACTGCAATTGATGTTCCCAGCATTCGTAATATTGAGAGCTTTTGTTAGAATTTTTGAGAACAGCTTCTGGTGCATTGATTTCATTTACAGCAGATTGGTTATATGCATTCAAATTATTTGTGGTAGAATGCATAGAAGTTATAAGATTTTTTAGAGCATCAAATTGCTCCGACAAGCAGTGTTGCCAGAACTTTTTGGACGAACCGGCTAAATTGGCAAATAAAACCGGCTAAAAACGGCTAAAATGTTTCAACTAAATTTCACATGTTTTATTTAAATAAATCACGAGTAAAAACACTATTTCTTGGAGAGAAGTTACAAATTCGAGCCGGAAAAAAAATTTCCAGCAAGAATTTGCATTATTGTGGCACATGGTAGGATTTTTTGAATAAACAAGTTCGTTAAATTTAAAAATTTGCAAACTGGAGCGATTTGAAAATGAAAAATGTAAGTTAATACTTGTTTACTTAATTAATTTAGTTAATTCCAATGATTTGAAAGGTACTCGGCAAAAAAACCGTATTCTTAATCGGAATGCAATCTCAACCAGAGTCGATATAGTAAACCCGACAAAGAAATTGAAACGTATGTTGAAGAAAGTCGGACTGACAAGATATTTACACGTAGATCCTGTTTTTTGTCCCTATGAAAGAATTTTAAAAATTCTTTTGTTTGAAATGCAACCACTAGCTGGCAGAAAAACTTGCAAATTTGCGTTCGTACAGAAAATTGCAAGTTTTCTTACTATCTGATATTTTGAGTGACAATTCTCGCTGGATTTTCGACGAACAAACCTATTGTCTTCCCTACAAGGCCTTCTCAGACTGACCGATTCTCAATACACTCAAATAGAAACCAATACACATAAAAAACGCTGTAAAAATTTCCCTTCTATTTTAAGGCAGTAAAACAACGACCTTAAGTTAACATCAACCGAGGCCATATGTTGACAAGGGATGCAAAATCACAGTTACACAAAAGAACTGGTCAGATTTTTCAGAAATCCCTTCAATTCTGATGTAAAATATGATGCCAAAAGACTGCAGATATCTCACTTAGATTACCGGTCATATGACCGGCAGATGTCTCGTAGGATTCCCAGAGAGTTTTACTTTACATAGAAATTTGTGTTCTTTTATTTTCATTTTGACTCACTTCAGTGTTGGTTCCTTTAATTCAAGTTGGCATTCGGTTTTTGGAATTTAAATAAGTTCTCAGGAAAAAACTTTGTTTAAAAAAATACATACATATGTGTACATACTGCTTGAAAATATCAATCTTTCCCTTACCTTAAACCTTTGGGAGTGGGCAAAAATTATGTTTTGTAATTTAGGCACTATATACAAACACAAACGCATCTTAAGTGTCTTAATAGTGAAACAATTTCTTATTTTCTAAGTTTGCGAATAAAACTTCACACTTAAAATTAAGACATTTATAACAAACATTTTATGAAGAAAATCTCTTCTTCGTTTAAAATAAAAATAAGCGAAATCGGCCCAATTTCATACAACCCTGCCTGACATGAAAATTTTCTCCACGATAAGACTAGTAGCCATTTCTAACAGATTTTGGGTCGCTTAGTCAAAAATGGAAACATTATATACATTAGACTGCATCACTCCCCATACAAAAAAAAATCGCTACTATTTTTCCATTGGAATTATAAAATCTATTATATTTTAAGACGTCCACCAAAATATTTCGGAAAAATATTAAGATTTAAGTGAGCTGGACCGATTTGAAAATACCTCCAAAAATGGAGTTTTTTATGAATAAAAATAGTTTCTTAAAGATTTTTTTTGGAAACAATCCTCTCAAATGACAAAACGGCTTAAGCTTAAAAAATTTGGAAATATTTTAAAAAAATTTTAAAAATTTTGAACGGAATCGTAATGATGAGATTTTTGATGCTGTTTTTTAACAGCATCAAAAATGTCATTCTTACGATTCCGTTTAAAAGATTTTTAAATATTTTTATGCAGATTTTTTAAGCTTAATCTGTTTTGTCATCTGAGGAGACTTTTATTTATTTATTTACAACAATTAATTATAATACATATTACTATAATATTATAACTAATTAAAAAAGGAAACTTATGGGTACTAGTTGCATAGACCATCGACCCTATATTAAAAGCGAAATTGAATTAAGCTTAGTGTACATATGTATATGGAAAAAATAAAATAAAAAATAAAAAAATTTCTATTCATTAATTATACGAGCGATGCTTTGCCTTATATAAGGTGGTATAACTTGGCAGATTTAAGGAATGACGTGACAATATTAATATTCGAGGAGTTTATATCTTTAAGTAGCGAAGACGGTGTTTTTGAGTTGAAGTGTTGACGCCTGATGTTGTCCAGTGACTTACAGTCATCCAGTAGATGTGTAACGGTTGGGGTTAGTCCGCATCTTGGGCATATTGATCTATTTTCTCCGGTTAAGAGGTGTGAGTGTGAATTTTTATGTCCAATCTATACGAGTTACCACACTGCAGTCGCGGCGATTTAAGTCGGCTGGGAAGCGGATGCTGTTTTTGTATGGGTTGATGGCTTTATATGCGTGGTTGAAAGACGACCACTCATTTGACTCCACTTCTTGGTTGATCATTTTTATTTTGTTGAAAATATCTTTTTCAATGCCAGGGACAATCATGTGGCAGGGGCGTATACTAGCGTTTCTGGCAGCAGTATCAGCAAGCTCGTTGCCGTGTATTCCTTTGGGAACCCACATCAATTTGATTTTTCTGGGAGATTTGACACAAATCTCGCGTATCTCGGCGAGTAAACTATTGTTACTGTAAATATTTTGTATTCCCGAGAGGGTTGATAGGCTGTCAGTGGCTATGACAAATTTTCCTTTGTTGGACTGCGCATATTTTGCCGCTTCAAATACTGCGACTGCTTCAGCTGAAAACACTGAGTAGTAGGATGGAAGTATGCCTGTTGATATGTGGGCTCCTTTGGAATTGATGACAGCGAATGCCGTGACTGATTCGCTTTTCGATCCGTCTGTATATAACCATTGCCAATTGTTTGCGTTGAGTTCAGCTGCCTCTTTCGCGAATATTTTTTTGTAAATTGCAGAGTTGGTAGTTGGTTTGCTATACTGCTGGAGTACCGTGTTGAATGATGAATGCTTTAGCAGCCAGGGAGCTGTTGGGCTGATTCTATTACGCGAGCTCGTAGCAATGTCGTATTGCTTGCAGAGAGATATACTTCTGCGTAGGGTGGATGTCACCTTAAACTTTCGTACGCTCTTAGCTGCTTTCTTTACGTCATTTCGAAGAATGGTGTTGGTTGTGCACAAAAGTTTTGGTATGAGTTTGAGCGTTGTTTGTAGAACTCTTTCGGAGATTGATGGCAGTCCCGCTTCAGCTAGTATACATTTGGTGGGGCTGGTTGGAAAGGCATTAATACTCCGCCGGGCAGCCGTATGATATGGGGATTGAAGAAGTCGGATGTTTGACTTTGCACACCATCCGTATATCGGTAACCCGTAATCGATCTTGGACAGCATAAGAGCCTTAGTCACTTGTGTTAATATTGTCGGATGAACCATCGAGCGCCTGGAGCTAAGGAATCTAATTATGTTGAGGCGTTTGTTTAGACTTTCTCTCACGTACTTACAATGGTGCTTAAATGTAAACCTTTTATCAAAAATTACACCTAGTAGTTTAAGGTTGTCAGTGAATTCAATAGTACAATTGTCATATATCAATGGAGGATAATTGCAGTGGTGTTTTTTACAAATATGTAAGATTTTACATTTATTAATCGCTAAAGCTGCTCCTGAGAATTTGCCCCATTCTTTGATATCACATAGTATTTTTAAATATGTATTGTTTAAAGCTACTGTATCATTTATCTTGCTAAAGAGCAAAGCATCGTCTGCATAAATAGACACTTCAATATTTTTGTGTTTAAGAATCACATTATTTAATCGTTCAAATGCGATCATAAATAATACCACTGATAGTGGGGATCCCTGTGGGATGCCATTGTATAATTTATAAAAATCTGACAGTGTGTTGTTTACTCTAACGCGAAAGGAACGTCTCGGTCATGAAAGCCTTTACTAAATTGAAAGTCTTTGGACCCACACCCCAGCTGGCGAGTTGTTGAAGTACAGCATGCACCCCCACGCGATCATAAGCTCTTTCAAAATCAGTAGCCAGAGTGGTTACATGATTTTTAGCTGAAAGAGCGTCAGACACGTAGTGTTGAAGATGCAACAGAGAATCCATGGTACAATGTTTTGACTTGAAAGCGGTTTGATTAGGGCTGATAAATTTATTTTTCGTTATGTACCATAGTAGTCGTTTTGCGAGCATTTTCTCAGCGACTTTGCTTAGGCATGATAGTAGTGATATCGGCCGGAAACTATTTACTTCATGTGAGGGTTTGTTTGGTTTCGGTATAGGGACTACGATTCCCGATCGCCAGCTGTGAGGGTAGCTGCCTTTGTTTAACATAAGGTTATACATCTCAAGAAGTTTAATTTTCGCACTTTGTGGCAAATTTTTTAGCATTGGATAGGAAATGCGATCATAACCAGGCGTTTTACCTTTTGCACTTTGTAAGGCTAATTCAAGTTCTGTGAAAGAAAAGTCATATTCTAGGTGCTTCGCAGATAACGTTAATCTGCTGGGATTATATCTCTGCGTGAGTATTCTGTTTTTGTTTTCAACGTATTCTTTAGAGAAATTTTCATCTTTGGAGTACTGGGACCAATGGCTGCCAAAGGCATTCGCTATTTCGGAAGTGGTGGTGAAGACTTTTTGGTCTTTTTCCAGTGATACTATAGTGTGTGATGGGATACCGATTATAGATTTTATGTCATGCCAGACTTTTTTTATGCTAGACGTAGGTGATATTTTGGCCGAAAATTCATCAAAGGAAGCACGTTTGGCAGCCTTTGCTGCTTTTTTAAAAATGGCATTGGCTTTCTTGTATGAAATTAAGTTGGGTATGGTCCCAGTTTTTTTATAAATACTCCAACAAGTTTGTTTAATTTGCCTTAATTTATTTAGCTCTTGGTTCCACCAACGCACTGTGCATGTCTGGCGGCAAGGTTTTGTTTGAGGGATTGATTGATTTGCAACAGTTTTAATAGCTTTGGTAATTCTTGCCGCAAGAAGGTTGACATCAGAAGTGGTTGCGAAAGTGAAACGCTCTATGCAGTTCGCCTGGTATTTGTGCCAATCAGCTTGGTCAATTTTAAATTTCACCGATATTGCACGTTTTTCAGTTTTAAATTGAGTCTGAAAGGTAGTGGTTATCGGGTAGTGATCGCTACCGTGAAGATCTTTCGATATTTTCCATTCACAGTTTGGCATGAGACTGGGTGTGACTAAAGTCAAATCAATATGGGTAAAAGAACTGTGCGTAGATAAGTGCGTGGGTGAACCATTATTTAGTACAGCTAGATCGGCTGAGAGGAAGACATCTTCTAGTATTTTGCCCCTAGAGTTAACGTCGTGCGAGCCCCAGAGTGGGCTCCAGGAGTTAAAATCGCCAGTCAATATAATTGGCGTACTTATTGGTGTCAAAAATTTAAGCAGTTCTCTGGATGAGAAACTTTGTTGTGGCGGTATATAGCTATTGAGCACAGTCACTTTAGGATTAAGGCGTATCTCAATCCCCAGTGTGCATATGGTAGAGTTAATATTTAAAGCTTCATGTGGGATATGTTTTTTGATTAGGATACCAATGCCTTGTTTAGCACTTAGGTTCGTATCTAAGTTACAAAAATACCCAGTGAAGTTGTTCGGGCAGAAA
>NW_016158003.1:115255-122306 GCF_001687245.7 Rhagoletis zephyria
CCGGACATTGACGAGACAGAGCTTCATCTGCCTCGGGAGACACGCACTACACTCGCTCAACTTCGCTCCGGCTACTGCAGCAGGTTAAACTCCTACTTGAGTAGGCTGAATGAGGATGTGCCGAACGAATGTCCGGCATGCGGAGAGACACCTCATGACTCGAACCATCTCTTCGCATGCCCGGAAAACCCGACAACCCTAACGGCCCTGTCCCTGTGGACAGATCCCACAGAAGCTGCACGCTTCCTAGGGTTGCCGTTAGTGGAACTTGACGACAACGACTGAGATACCAACCGATCTGGGCGGGGTTGTTGTAGCCGCTACAACAACAACAACAGAGCTTTACACAGTTTCTTCGTCAAAAACACACTCTTCACATAGATACATCAAGTGACGATTGGTTTTAAGCAAATTCATGTCGTCAGGCACGACGGAAAATTCTTTTACAAAATCCATTGCACGGCACCAAATTAGCATCGATTCTCGAAAAAGATTTAGTGCATTTACCACAAAAATTGTCCATAATGACCAAAAAGAAATTCGTACATCAGAGCGTATATAAACACGTCCGCACACGGTAACGGTTAGTACATTTGAGCAAATTTATTTGAAGCAAGTTAAAAGCAACGCGTATCAATTACAGCTGATAGCGATAGACGCCATAAAAGAGATCCGGATCAACGCTGCCGTCTGTTTACGCTTTAACAGAGGAAGAGGAAGGCCTCCTCTGCGTTGGAAAGACTTGGCTTCACTTGGCATTTCCAACTGGCGTCAGTTGGCACAGAAGAGAAATGACTGGCGTGTTGTTTTGGACTCGGCCAAAATCGCTTAGGCGGTTACAGCGCCAATAAAGAAGCATAAAAAAATTTGAACCATTTGAACCGAACCGAACCACGGTTCAGGGATATGCATAAACCGATTCTTATACCGGTACAAGCTTTTTCTAAGTTTTTCGAGCCACTGAACCGAACCGCACCGATTTTTGGAGCGGTTTACAGCCTTGTTATTCTGGGTCTCTGGATTATTCTGTTTATAATAATACCCTACAAACTCTTTCACAAGTTACGAGAGCCGCTTCTCTTGCCCTTATGCACTAAAACTGCTTTAATACGATGAATATAATTTATAATTTGTCCGTTTAATAACTACTAAATGTACCTCAATATTTTACATATATAATATGTAAAATTGTAATATATTTAACAATGGAATAATTAACATAGCAGATATTTTACATCATCCCCCCCATTCCGCCCATTCCTCCCATTCCACCCATGCCTCCCATTCCACCGAGACCTGGGCCAGAATCTTCTTTAGGTATTTCAGTTACAACAGCTTCGGCTGTAGTGAGAAGTGAAGCCACGCCTGAAGCATCCGTTATTGCTGTGCGCACCACCTGCAAACATTTATTATAAGTTCTCAAAGTTTCCATAATCATATACGTATAGCTGTACCTTGGTTGGGTCAATAATACCCTTCTCGATCAAATTTCCATATTCTGCCTTTAATGCATCATAACCGAAGTCTCCATCTTTCGTTTCAACCCTAGCTACAACCATAGCACCATCAACGCCAGCATTTTTGGCGATAGTCATGCAAGGCATCCTAAGGGCACGGCGAACAATTTCGATTCCCAGATCCTTTGGAATATAAAATAGTTGAAATTATAATCAAATTAATATAAAAAACGCAAAACTCACTTGATCTTCGTTAGATCCCTTCAGTCCTTCTAGTACTGGGATACATCTTAGGAGCGCAGTGCCGCCACCAGGGACTATTCCTTCTTCTACTGCCGCGCGAGTTGCATTAAGAGCATCATTCACACGATCTTTCTTTTCGTTTACTTCGACCTCACTGGATCCGCCTACACGTAGCAATGCTACACCAGAAGCCAAACGGGCTAAGCGCTCCTGTAGTTTTTCTTTTTCATATTCAGAGGTTGTTTCAATTATTTGATCTTTAATTTGATCGACACGACGACTAATATCCTCTTTTTTGCCCTTTCCTTTGAGTAGTAAAGTATCATCTTTGGTTATAACAACCTCTCCAACTTTTCCAAGGTCGTTTATTTGCACATCTTCTAACTTAACCAAATTAGCGTCATCACCAAAAACAATTCCACCTGATGCTATAGCCATATCAGTAAGTGTAGACTTACGGTTATCACCGAATCCTGGTGCTTTAACGGCTGCGACTTGCAAACCGATCTTAAGGCGATTTACAACAAGTGTACTTAGTGCTTCGCCATCGATATCTTCAGCAATTATAACCAATGGCTTACGTTGTGAATTAGCTAATTCAAGGGCAGGAATAATGCTCTGCACTGACGAAATTTTCTTTTCTGATAAAAGAAGTAACGCGTCCTGGAATTCCACCTTAGCTCCCTTAGATGAATTAATGAAATATGGAGAAATATATCCTCTATCGAATTTCATTCCTTCAATTATTTCCAGTTCATCTGAAAGGGTTTTGCCATCTTTGACGGTGATAACGCCGTCCCGGCCAACTTTCTTCATTGCTTCACTAATGAGATTTCCTACATCTTTGTCTCCATTAGCAGATATGGTTGCTACTTGCGCGATCTCTTCGGGGGTATTAACTGGGCGAGACATTGTTTTTAAATGTTCTTTTACGGTATCCACAGCTAGCATAACACCCCGACGAATTTCGACAGGATTAGCACCTTTTGAAATTTTTTCAAATCCTTCCTTCGCAATTGCACGTGCTAATACGGTAGCTGTAGTTGTGCCGTCACCAGCCTCCTCATTTGTGTTATTGGCCACATCTTGAACAAGTTTTGCGCCAATATTTTGGAATTTATCTTTCAACTCGATTGATTTAGCAACGGTTACACCATCCTTAGTAATTTTTGGTGAACCCCATGATTGCTCAATGATAACATTTCGACCTTTTGGACCCATAGTAACTGCTACAGCATCAGCCAAAACATCCACACCTTGCAACATAAGTGCACGCACTTCTGGTCCAAATTTAACATCCTTGGCAAACCCGCGGATCATTAATTGGCGGTGAATGTTGGAACGAGCGAGTCTGAGCGATAAACGCAGCATCTGAAAGAGGAAAAAAAATTTATTTTTATTAATTAATAATCCAGAAAGTATTACATTTCATACAGATTACAAGGAATTATACAGAGTTCTGAGCATAGGAGTATTAGATGCATAATGACTTCTTACCATCTCCAAAGAGAAAGGGACGTGATTTCTTAAACAGCTCTGTGGCACAGAGAAATGGGCAGTCTATGACACCACGTACTAAGTTGTAGACAAAAGTAAGGGAGAAAATAGTCCACCTACAATCAAATGGCTTAAGATTAATAAGTAGACATCTACTACGTTTGGAGGGAATAGGGTGAACACACTGCAGAGAACGAAGGGCAAAACGAACAAACGGATCAGAAAAGTCTGTGTGGTAGGAAGTTGGGATAAGAGAGCGGGATTTTGAGAAGGTGACATGATGACACTTATTTATATTTAACTAGCAGACCTGGCGAACTTCGTCCCGACCAAAATTAATTTTTAATTGAAACATTTGGTTCAACGTTTTCGCCAGCAATTCACGTTCACGTTTGGTTTTGTGGTCGACAGAACGAATATCCTTCATTGCCGTCTTAAATCACCTGACGAAAGCGTTATGCCGGCAACAATGATCCCGTTCGATGATAAATCGTCTTTGAATCTGAATACAGTGAAACCCGCTTAAGTACCCACCCGCTTAAGTAACCACCATTTTTGGGCACCGTGAATTTTTTAATGTAATCTGAAGAAAATCCCTCTCTTAAGTACCTCCCCGCTTATTTACCCAACCCGTCTAAGTACCTAAATTTTTCGTAACCAATTTACCATTTTACTTATAATTTTCCCCTTTTAAGTGCTTTTAAATTTTTAAAATATTTACATATTTTGAAATTCACACAATCGATATTAATTGCCACCGTCAGTGTAACAACAAGCAAGTTCCAAGTGGCTAAAAATTACCGCGGATTTTTTAGAATTTTTTGTCGCATTTGCTTGCATATAACGAATAAATACAATTTATTTTTATGAGAGAAGAACCGCAGCGCCTTCGGCAAAAAAAATTCTATAAAATCAACGGTAATTTTTTGCCACTTGCAACTTGTTACTCTGAAATCGAATGGGGTGACTTCTGAGAAAACAATTAGCAATTTTGACAAAAACTTGATGAATTTTCAGGGCCAAATTCACAGTGCTTAGTTCACTAAGAATCGGCAGAATTTTGTACTGAAAATCTGTATTTTAATTGAAAAACCTTAAAAATTAATAAACATAAGCGGCAAACAGTACCATTTTGAATTTGGTCGAAATTTGTGTTTGTATAAATATTTATAATCAACGACTTTTTAAAGAATTGAATTAATGTAAAATAGACAAAACATTTATCTATTTTTTAATAAAGTTTTTCTTTATGTGTTTATTTGTTTAAATAATGTTACGATCTTGGTTTTAAAAGGCGTATACTTTATTAATTGTTCATGTTTTATTCAGGGATTTATTTATGAAGTTAAAAAGAAGTTGTAACTACACCAATAATTATGTTCGCTTAAGTACCCGCATCGAGGCACTTAAGCGGTTTCTTTTAAGTACCCAACCCGCCTAAGTACCTCAAAAAGCTGACATTTTTCGTGAGGTACTTAAGCGGGTTTTACTGTGGTATAATTGGTGGCAATTTCCAAACTGGGGAGTATCATTGGTCCTCAGAAATCTAATACCTTAATGTCTTACAATCGTAAGCATTCATCAAGAATTGTCTTTATTCTTTTTAGTCGCCGTAAAGCAATGACCGCAATGGTTCTGATGGTCGATTTAACGGTGGTAATTTGACTTTGATTCCTGGTGCCTCCGATTGACTTCACTTGACGATTTTTAGCAATTGCTCGGCTCCAGCGCCCCCCTTGTGTATGTTTTTTTATAATAGTGTTACCAATACATAAATATATATCTCGAATATGAGTCAAATCGGATCACAAATACGAATATTGAGTAATAACTCGACTCCAGCGACTCCTGGCGTTTTAAATTGTGAACCTAAACTATACAGTGACCTACTCAAACACATACAAAAATTTCATAAAAATCGTTTCGCTCGGGTAGAAGGCGTTCTTATACTGAAACTGAGTGAAATACAACTTAACTGCATACTTAAAATTTGGTTAAAAGTTTAAAATTTCGGTCAAATTTTGTCGAATTTTCCTAAATTTGAATGAACAATAATTCTAAAAAAAAATTAACGAAAAATTTTATTATGAAAAAGATTGCAAGTATTAAAAATAACACTGTACGGAGACTTATTCTGGTGGGTGTATACATTTACGGATAGGTAAAAGTTTCAATATGTTAAGAAGACGCCACGCCCCCTTTTCCAATAGCCCCCACTTTTCTCCATGAGTATGAGGTTGATTCTCAGTACCAAGTTCCAGGACTCTACCACAAATACTTCCAGAGATATACGGTATGAAAAATTCGATACGTATGGGTGATGTCACGCTCCCTTAATATATCGAAAGCCTGCAGTAGGTGTCCAAAATTTAAAAAAAATTGGTACAGCCGTTCGCGAGATCACCTCTTATAAAGAGGAGCTTTTTTTTTATATATTTAGTATAGATAACACAGGCAACACTGATTTTTATGCGGCAAATTTTAAAGCTGCCGGGAGTTCTAGCTTTAATTTAAGCCTAAGTGAAAGGTTCTATCACCTTTTGTTTCCTTACTAGAGCTTCTCAAATATTGCAAAAACTGCGAATTTTTGACACTTTAACCACGTTTTTCTCAAAATCTAGAGCTGATGCAAACTTTATACTTACGGATTCGTAATCAGCACAAAAAAGTCTATCTGTGGCCAGTGAAAAAAATAGCCAATATCGGAAATAAGATTTTTTCGAATAGATCCACTTAACGGGAAAAGGGATCCTACAGTGTAATCCATTTATAATGGACTCGCTTAAGATGAAAACTCTGTTAATATGTACCTATTTGTCAAGTCCTAGTTCAAACATATGAAAAAAACTCAGTTAAAATAGACTCGGTTATAACAGACTACGCCTATAATGGATAAAAATATCGGGTTTTGTCCATTATAACCAAGGCCAAATAAAACGTAATAATCTCTGCAATAAACAAAGTTCGGTAATTCCCCGAATTCAGTAAAGAGAGGCAACTGTATCCGCGAGAGAAAATGTCTATATACTTAAACAAAGTTCATTTGTTTACCGAAATCTGTCAAAATAGGCAATCAGCTTCGTGACCGTTTGTTGGGTTTTGATCTGTGTTTTGTTCACTTTAAGAAAAATGTCGGAACGGAAAAACGGGCATTTACCTTGCATGAAAAGTATACGATTTTGTATTTATACACGGACATTATTTCTTTATTATTTAAAATTTTTATATTCTAATAAAATATGCACTCGGTTATGATGGACAGTTTGACGCGGTCCCGCTGAGTTCATTATAACTGGATTGCACTGTATATGCTAATCTAGGAAAAAGGCTACCTACGTACCAAATTTCAAACAAATCGGACCACAAATAAGATTTTTTCGAATACATCGTTCGTTATGTTTATGCACCGAATATTTCATTTATTTCATTTTCATTTATTAAATGTATAAACATTAGTACAATAAGATATAATCTTTTATAGTACAACAAATTGCTGATTTAAATATCCACAGAGAAGAAAAAAAAGGACAAAAAAAGATAAAAACAATATAAGTATGTCATGAAATTAAACAAAAGCCATATAAAATAAGCAATATACATACAGTCACTCACAGAAGTATTCGTAATTTATTACACTGTGAGACCAATGGTAGGGGTCAGTGATCGGGAAGGGTTCAAACTACCGGGGAAAGTTATATCGGTAAAAAAGAAGTTATACGTGTTCCGGCGTTTCGCTGGGTCACGTCTAGGAATCGAGATATATCGATTTGAAGTTAGTAACTATCATATAGGGGAAATTGTCACCTTTGGTGGTCTTTTTTTTGACATAACTCGAGAACCACTAGTCCGATTTT
>NW_016158003.1:122319-122507 GCF_001687245.7 Rhagoletis zephyria
AAATATTAAATTTTTTTATTTTTTAAATTCATAAAAAATCCAAAACGGAAAAAAAGGCAAGTCGTATTACTTTCACGCAAAGTCACATAACCTTTAAGCAAAATGAGACATAGATCATGAAAATCATCATGAAAAGGTGACAATTTCCCCTATATGATAGTTACTAACTTAAAATCGATATATCTCGA
>NW_016158003.1:127681-147182 GCF_001687245.7 Rhagoletis zephyria
AACGCCGGGCCACGTATAACTTGTTTTTGACCGATATAACATTTCCCGTTGGTTTCATCCCATCCCGATTTTGACTGTCGCATAGTGTTATTATTATTATTATTATTTAGTACTGATATGAATATCAGAACTAATAGAATTATATGAGCATTGACTGCCGAGGCCATCAGCTCTACGTTGCAGAAATGAGTTGTGTTTATATTTGTGTATGTGTCACGTAGTTTTAGTGGTTATATGGTTAAATCAATAGTTTTAACGAAATTAGCGAGTATTGCTTGTTTTGCTTCTTCGTATAGAGGGCAATCGTTGAGGATGTGTTGCAATGTTTGGAGTGAGTTACAGTTTTCGCAGATTGTTTGGTTTTCTCTTTTTATGAGATATACATGTGTTTGTGTTGTGTGCCCAAGACGGAGTCGAGAAAATATCCTGGTTTTAAAACCGTTTACGTTTTTGGGGTATTCCGGAGGAACTAGATCTTTGTTGAATGCTGAGTAGTGAGGGTGTTGGTGGTTTTGGTATTCCGTTTTTGACTTTGCTTTTAGGTGTTGGTGGATGTGGTGTTTTATGTCAGTTTTTTCTATGTTTGAAGCGGTGACGATGGGAGCCATACATGCGAATTTCGCAGCTTCATCGGCGTGGGAGTTACCTTCGATACCTGCGTGTCCTGGAACCCAAAGTAGCTTAACGTTGTTGACGTTTTTTATTAGTATATCCCTAATATTGTTGATGGTTTCCCAGTTGTAACAGGTGGGATATCTCACCGCTCGTATGACTGACAGGCTAGCAGAGCATATGACCACTTTTTGCTTTTTATGAGTACATAGCGCCAATGCTTAGATAAGAACCAGATTCGGTCGTAACGCTAAACGCTGTTGAGTAATTTGTTTTGGAGCCATCTGTGTAAATGATAGTCCATCCGTTCTTTTTGAGGTCGGTTGTTTTTTGTAGAAACAGTTGTTTAAAGGTGGAGTTAGGGGTACTGTCTTTTTTATATCTATTTAACGACCAGTCGCATGACGCCTGATTAATTTTCCAAGGAGGGTTGTGATTATCTATTGCCCGGAGTTTTGGTACAATATCGTATTCGGTGCAGAGTTGCAGCACTCTTGATATTGCTGGGATCGTCCTTAGAGTCTATTTAGCTAAGGAAAAAGCAAAGCAGTATACTTCCAGCAGATATTGACCTGGGTTTTCGCACGACTGTTCCTGTTTCATCGTTGTTTTTTAGGAAATTCTTACCAACATATACATATGTATTATTTACTTTAGTAACTAACTTATGTAAATATGTACGTATTTTTATGCTTAATATATGCAAATAAAAGAAGAAAGTAAACACAACAAACATCGAGTAAATTTTTATTTGTGTCAAACTGAAACTTTTTTCCTAATAATAAACGGTTAGCTGATTCAAGTCTACAGCAAGTTCACAAAATTAATTGAAAACTTGTATCAACCAAAGCATTGTTTATATTTGCTCAACAATGATTTTATTCAACTAACAATATTGTCCAATCAAGGTAGTCGTTTTGCAATTATTAACAAATATACATTTGTCCCAACTAGAAGTCTTAAGTAAATTGCAGACTTTCGTTAACTATATATTTATTTCGCCATATCCAACTATGCCACTTGATCACTATAACCAAATCTTGGTTGTTATAACTAAACCTTTTTCTGGGTGTAATTTGGAAGATAGAAAGCGAGTAAGAATAAATGTCGAACAAAGGAATTTGTCTTATTTCAACTTAAATAAATGCATTTTGAAGACAAAAGTGCGTACGTTACTTAGTGCCTTGGTAAGGATCTATTGATTGCATTATAAACATTTTCATTTATTTGTTAAACATACAATTACTTCCATTACAACCCGGTCCTATGGATGCTAGAAGCGCGAATTCATATAAGGTGGTGTTACCGGAAAACTAATAAATAAATTATATGTATATCAGAAAATTAATAAGATGAAATGAAATTATTGTTTGATTTCTAACCAAACCTGTGTATGTAACTCAATCGCCTAATGGTTTGCCGAACCGTAAACATATGTATGTTTACACATCCAATTTCGTGAGTAGGTACCTGGTACTCACACCTTTTTTAAGAAGTTTCACTTCTATCATGTGTACGGTGTACGGTACACGCATTTTTTTTTTAATGTTTCTTTTTGATGCAGAAATGCATCTAGACGCTCCAGGAGTGTTTCTGTATCAAAAAGAAAATTTTGAAAAAAATGTTATTTTGGCGGTTAGGGCTCGATATACTCATCATTTGAACATACAAAAAAGCAGAAGAGTCTGTTTTACGAAAGCCAAGTCATGTTTTCACTTTTTACAAGCTTTTATTTAACTTGTTATTTACTGCCTTTACACTATTTTTAACGTTGTAGTAATAAGATACTATCTAACTCATTGTGCGCCTAGTGTAAGCTTCAAGTATATAATTGTTATATTATGCCCAACCATCAAAGGGTTAATTTGAATATCAGCCGTTAGTTAAGTTCGCCAATTTATTCTATTTATTATTCTTTATTCTCTATCCAAATTCTATTGTACTCATCCTTATGCATACATAATTGATCATGAACCAAAAAGACAAGATCACGACAGCAGAAGAGTGGCCCGTTATAATCGCACTTATGAAAAAAGTAGGGCGATTTTGACATAAGCCGTTTGTTTACATTTGTTCGTTGTTTACAATTTGGTGGTGGCTTTTTACTGCAATTTTCTTAATTTTCGCTTGTGACAACGTGTGCACACATAAGGTAAAGAATAATTTAACACAACGACATGATTTATAGGAGAATTTGCATAATAAAAATGATTATTCATGCGTTCAACAATTACGCGTTTTTTTTTTTGTTCTCTTCGTTGTTTACTTCTTACAACAAAGATGGCGTCGAGATTTCAACAGCTAGAAAATAACTTTTTTCTTTCTTTCCTTAAGGCGTGATCTTGTGTCTTTCGTTCATGATAATTGTTTGTATCTTCTATCTCTTTCTGTAAATATTTGTACACGAAGCTAAGTCCGAAGATGATGAAATACAGTCAGTCGTAAATTGACATTGAATAAGTGCGGTTGTTTTATTACAATTCCTCAGAAGAGGGATTATCCCATCGCCTAAATATCGTTTGGTTTTTTTTCTATTATATTAACGTAATAGTTGAAAGCGCAAAACGAGTGAAATCATAAATTCATACCGAAAAAGAAACAGTCGAGTTCATAACAAAGACTTAAACGGGGAAAAACGAGCAGCGGCTTATATGATAAACGAGTGTACATAATAGACGAATATACATACGTATGTATGTAATAGCGAGTATTTAAAAAACTGAGTGAAAGAAAAATAATTAAGACATAAAAAAAAGAGTGAAAAATGGACGGTGAAGATTTTACCAGCTATAGTGTGGTACAGCTGCGTGCTTGGCTGCGCCGGCTTGAGTTGCCGTCAAGCGGCAGTAAAAGCACCCTCATTGTTCGTCTTAACAACGTACCAGAAAACGAACGAGGCAAATGTCCAGCAGCAGAGGATGATGAGTACGCACACAACGAAGGGAATTCTAATTGGAATGACAACGAGCAAGACGAACGAACAGAGCAACATGCAGGAAACTCCAAAGCACAGCTAACTCAGCAAGTGCGTGAGCAGGCCAGCGGTGGTGTTGAGACGCAAGCAGAAGAACGAAATGAGCAAACGAACCAGCAAAAAAGCGTTAGTGTAGCTGAGTTTGAATTGCTAAAACGAGAGGCTGATTTGTTGAAACGCGAAAAAGCATTGTTAGAAAAAGAGAACAAGATTTTGCAACAATCAATGCTCGGTGGTGAAATAGAGAGTGGCTCAACTGCAACCCAACAAACATTTTCATTGGAGTTAGTTAAAAATCAAGTACCAGATTATGACGGTGGACCAAATTTTAATATTTGGGTAACACAAATCAAAACGCATTTCCCGAGTATACAATCTGAAGGAAAATGCAATGCGTGTGATTTTAATTAATAAACTGAAGGGCAAAGCTCAGTGTTGGTTACATAGCAAACCAGACTTCGCATCTGAGAGTGTAGACAAATTAATTGAAGATATGAACGAAATTTTTGGTATCAAAGAAAACCGAATAGTGCTGCGGCGGCGTTTAGAGGCCAGAAAATGGAAGTCAGGCGAAAGCTTTTTACAATATTTCAATGACAAAATAATGCTGGCGAATAAAATACAATTGGATGAAGAAGAGGTGGTCGAATACGTAATTGAAGGAATAGCTGATTACCGACTACGTACGCAAGCGTATCTACAAAATTATTCAACGAAGGCGCAATTACTTCTGGCTTTTTCGAAAATAGAAGTAAAGACGAATGGTAATTCAGCAGCAGCAGAGCATAACGTACGAGACGTAAGGTGTTATAACTGCAACGTACGAGACGTAAGGTGTTATAACTGCAACGTACGTGCGCATATTGCAACTGAATGTCGTAAGCCAAAACGCGAGATGGGCGCATGTTACGTCTGTGGCAGTAAGGATCACAGGGCAGCGGTATGTTCACAGAAGAAGAACATTCATATGCTGGAGGACTATGTANAAATTAATAATAATGAACGAAGCAAATGATCAAGCAAAGCTAAATGGAGAATCAAAAGAGGCAGCTTTGTGCGTTAAAGTTAGTAATAATATAGAAAGAAATATGAAAGGAACATTTAATGAAATATCTGAAAACAAAAATTTGATTTACAAGTAATTTTTAGCAAAAAAAACCGACTTAAAAAAAATATATATATATCAATATATTTTATGATCCAATGATCGGACCACCTCTGAGACACTACCTTTCCGTTGCAAAAAGAATTATTGAAATCGGTTGACGTGCGGTAACATACATAAAAAAATAAAATAAAAAAAAAATATTCCGACGAACTGATAACTTCCTCCTTTTTTGGAAGTCGGTTAAAAATGAAAACAATAATTATGACTATAGCGCAAATCATGATAAAAATATAGTAAGGTAGAACCGCTGAGTCACTTTTAAAATTCTTGACGTTTCCAAACAATTTAATTTTTAAATTTACTCACAAACTCACACACACATTTTCATTTTCAATCTCAAGCAACAACAATTTCGTACAATTTCAATTTTATATTTTCACTTTTATATGATTTTAAAATGTTGGCAAACTTCAAAAAAAAATCATGGCCGACAAATTGAGAGAACGGTTATACCTTGCTATGTTTTTATCATTGTTTAAGAGTTGAATGTGTTGTCGAGGAAAATAATAACGTAATTAAAGGTATAAGTGATAAGTTGGTTCCACATAACGAAGAGGAACAAAATTTTGTAAAACAACTTTTACTAATTTCTAATATTGACGATGAAAATTTAAACTTTAAAGTCGGCACTAATACAAGTCGTTACGATGTAGAAAAACTTAATAATATGTTAAATGCGAAATGAAGTTAGTTATCGAAAGTGTAAAACCTTTCAACTGTCCTCCGAGACGGTTATCATACACTGAGAAAAATGAGTTACAAAAGTTATTGGATGAATATTTGGAAAAGAAAATCATTAGGCCGAGTGAGTCGGAATTCGTATCACCGATTGTACTGGTGCGTAAAAGGACGGGAGACATTAGGATGTGTGTCGATTATCGAAAACTTAATAAAATAACAGCCTAAGATAATTACCTCATTCCTCTTATTGACGACTTGTTGGATAGGATGGCAAATAAAAGTTTGTTTACGAAACTGGATCTGAAGAATGGATTTTTTCATGTGTATATGCATTCAGATTCAATTAAATATACATCTTTTGTAACACCATTAGGACAGTTCGAATTTTTGCGAATGCCTTTTGGACTAAAAAACGCACCGTCAACATTTCAGCGTTTCGTAAACAAAATTTTTTCTGATATGGTTAGAGAAGGTAAAGTAATAATATATTTAGATGATATAATGATCGCAACAAAAGACATGAAAGAACATTTTGATATATTAATGGAGGTTTTTCAAAGATTAGCCATCAACAATTTAAGTTTGAGAATAGACAAATGTGAATTCTTGCATCATGAGATCAAATATTTGGGTTACATGGTTTCCCAGGATGGAATTAAAGCTGATGACAAGGGCTTGGAAGCGATTAAAAATTTTCCAGTACCAACAAAGGTACAGTCGGTGCAAAGTTTCTTAGGGCTGTGCTCGTATTTTAGGCGGTTTATAAAATATTTCTCGGTAATAGCAAAACCGTTGTATGATCTAACACGAAAAGACAAAACGTTTCATTTCGGTAAAGAAGAGTTAAAGTGTTTTGAGTTATTGAATCAAAAGCTGTTGGATGCGCCAATATTAGCTATTTATGATCCCAATCATGAAACAGAATTGCACTGTGATGCGAGCGCCCTGGGATTTGGAGCAATATTAATGCAACGGAAGGAAGACCGTAAAATTCACCCTGTGTTCTATTTTTCGAAACGAACTAGTGATGCAGAATCGAAATACCATAGCTTTGAGCTTGATACTTTGTCCATAATTTATGCGCTTCAGCGGTTCCGTGTATACCTCCAAGGCCTTCAATTTAAGATAGTCATATATTGTAATTCATTAACTATGACACTAAACAAAAAATAATTGAATCCCAGAATAGCAAGGTGGGCATTAGAGTTGCAAAATTTTGATTATACGTTAGAACACAGATCTGGTACTCGAATGCAACATGTTGACGCGTTAAGTCGTAACATTAATATACTAGTAGTAGATACCAACACTTTTGAAGAAAATTTAATTATATGCCAAGCGAAGGACCCAAAATTAAAAGAATTGCGAGATTTGTTACAAAAAGAAGAACATAAGTTGTATGAGATGAGAAACGGGATAGTGTACAGAAAAATTGATAGTGGTAAAATTCTCTTCTGTGTCCCTGAAGATATGGAGTCATATCCTCTTTAAATACCATGATGAGATGGGTCATATTGGTATCGATAAAACAGTGGACCTTATTTCAAAAAATTATTGGTTTTCGAAAATGAGAGAAAAAACGTCTAACCACATTCAAAATTGTTTAAAGTGTATAGTGTTTTCAGCAAAGCACGGAAAGGAGGAGGGATTTCTACACAATACTCCTAAAACTGGTAATCCGTTCGAAGCGGTACATATAGATCATTTTGGACCAATAGACAATTCGCGTTCAAAGAAGGACATATTTGTCATAATAGATTCATGCACAAAGTTCGTTAGACTGTATACTACAAAAACCACGAGTACCAAAGAGGTGATAAATGCGCTTAAAGATTACTTTCGCTCTTATAGTAGACCAAAAACAATAATATCAGATCGAGGCAGCTGGTTTACGTCGAATGATTTTATGAAGTTCATGGAGGCAGAACATATTCAGCATGTAAAAGTAGCGACAGGGTCTCCCCAAGCGAACGGTCAAGTAGAGAGAGTGAACAGAAGTCTAGGACCAATGATAGCTAAATTATGCGAACCCGAACGAAATATGCATTTGGACAATGTAATAGAAACAGTTGAATTTGCACTTAATAATAGTATTCATAGGACAATAAAGCAATATCCAAGTGTTATGCTTTTTGGCGTTAAACAACGAGGGCAATCTGTAGATTTAGTCAGTGAATTGTTGATAGAAGGAAAACAAAACGCTCAAGAAACTCATAAAGAAATTAGGATGCACGCCTTGGAAAACGAAAAGCATTTACAGTCTTATAATAATAATTACGTTAATGGTAAACGGAGGGTTGCGAACCAGTACAATGAAGGTGATTACGTTTTAGTTAAAAACTTCGACTCAACAGCAGGAGTTTAGAAAGTTGATTCCTAAATTTAAAGGCCCATATAAAATTTGTAAAGTTTTACGCAATGACCGATATGTCTTGGAGGATGTTGAAGGGTTCCAACAATCTAGAATACCATACAAAGGGGTATGGGCTGTTGCAAATATACGGCCTTGGTTAGGCAAACGCATAACTTAAAAAGTACAAGAGATCGGGTGAGAATGACCGAATTGTAGTAATAAGATACTATCTAACTCATTGTGCGCCTAGTGTAAGCTTCAAGTATATAATTGTTATATTATGCCCAACCACCAAAGGGTTAATTTGAATATCAGCCGTTAGTTAAGTTCGCCAATTTATTCTATTTATTATTCTTTATTCTCTATCTAAATTCTTTTGTACTCATCCTTATGCATAATTGATTGTATCTTCTATCTCTTTCTGTAAATATTTGTACACGAAGCTAAGTCCGAAGATGATGAAATACAGTTACAGTCAATCGTAAATTGACATCGAATAAGTGCGGTTGTTTTATTACAACGTTTGCCATCTTTTTACATTAAAATAATGCAATATTTTAGCTGCTATTAATTTCCCACAGAAAAAGTTATCATTTGACCTACTGTGCATTGGCTTCAAACAATTTGAAAATCGCAAAAATTTCAAATAATATTATTATCGCGTTTATTGCAAGGCGGAACCGTTAAAAAAAAAAAATTACTGGGTACGTCTTATTTACAGCGCTTGATTAGTGATCGGGAAATTTTACACGCTGCACTCGAAGTTATTGGATGCTCCCGACAAATGTTTCAAGTTTTACAAAATGAGCATACCAAGCTTCGAGGAGCTTGTAAAGCTTGTGGGATCCGCAAGAGCTAAAGAGGATACAAATTTAAGGCTCTCTGTGCCTGTGGAAGAAAGATTGAGCGTGACAGTAAGGTAAATAAAAATGCAGTCTTGCGCCAGTAATTGAAAATTACTAGACTCTTAAATATGTAATACTAATATCGCCTAAGGTCGAAAATACCAACAAACATTTCCATTATATACTACAACACCCTCTTATTCAAAACCCACCATTTTCTTCCCTGAATACGGCACTAACACTTTACACATACAGTATTGGCCAATACAGTAGCACCCCCCATTTCAAAGTGATATTGTATGCCACTCTTGTTTATTTATTTATTTTTAAGACTTTTCAATTAAAATACAGTTCATTCTCTAACAAAACTCATATAAACCCAAGTTTAAGTTTTTAAAAGACTACAAAAAAACGAAACAAATTTTCACCCAAATTTCAAAATTCTTTCTCATAAGTGTTAGAATTTTTTCGAATACACCGTTTTTAAGCCCATTCCATTTTAGTCTAATAATGTTCGTTTTAAGTGGCTAAAAATTACCGTTAATTTTTTAGAATCTTTTTCGCCGAAGGTGTTGCGGGTTTCTTCCATACAAAAATAAATTGTGTTTATTCGTTATATGGAAACAAATGCGTCAGAAAAAAAAAATTATCGGTAATCTTTACCCATTGAAACTTGCACATTGTCGGACTAAAATTGAATGGGCTATAAAACTGTGTACTCGAAAAAATTCTAACACTTCGGAGAATAAAGTTTGAAACTTGGGTGAAAATTTGTTGCGTTTTTTTTGAAGTCTTTTAAAAAGTTTTAAACTTGGTTTTATACGAGCTTTTTTAGAGAATGAACTGTTTTTTGATTGAAAATTCTTAAAAATGAATAATTAAACATAAGTGGCAAACAATATCACTTTGAAAAGGGGGTGCTATAGATATGTCCACTGAAGGGCCTTCACCGCACGAGAACTGTTCAATAACTTTTTGGATCAACTGCAACAACGAAACCCACCGTTCATAGTATGACTCTACATGCCCAAGCCTGGAAAGTCTACAATAGCAATCCGGCAGTGTACCAAATTGAACCCTATAATAAAAACACAAACAAACCAACCCTTTCACAAATAGTAGAAATAATATATCTACAACGGAAACAAACCAAAGCAAAAAAGAAAGAGAAAACAATTATATCAAACTAACATCAACATCGAAAACAAAAACTCCAAAGGAGCAGAACAGCACACAGCAACAATGGAAAGCTCCAACCATAAAAACAATGAAGCAATGTCAAAAGAGAAAATCAACATCCCAGAAGAATTAGACGAAGCAACAAGTTCATACGGAAAGCGTTCCCACGACAGTCAGGCCTACGTAACCGGAACGACCCAGATTTATATTTGGCCAAGGACTGTCACTCCAGCAACACTCCCAAAAACTCTTTGGGGAACTTGTATGCTGCTACAACAACAACAACATACGGAAAGCACAACCACAGCAGTCTTAGCAATGACACAGCGAAGTCACCATGCACACAAATATTCAACAAATTCCCACAGCTAGAAGTACTCATATCTCCAAACACCTATAGAAGAACATTCAACACACGATAAACGAACCATAAACACAAATATTTAAAGCACACAAGTGGACATCGGCATACACTTAACCATTTTCCAGTGGAATATACAAGGATTCATAAAAAATAAATTTGGTTTGGAATACCTAGTAGCAAAATATAACCCTGAAATCATTCTTCTTTAAGAAACCCACATACACATCGACTTGGTCAATTTCTTCTACATTTTTCCCATCTGTAACAAGAAGTAATTTACAATACTTCTTTATTACAAATTTTCGCCTGCGCCGCTTTTTTTTATAAAAATCAATACTTTGATAAATAATGAAAATTTTTTATAAAAAGTCGCGCAATTTTTTATTACAAATTTTGCCTGCGGCGCATTTTTTCATAAAACTCAATACTTCCATGAATAATGAAAACAGATAAACGAACCATAAACACAAATATTTAAAGGACATCGGCATACACCTAACTATTTTCCAGTGGAATATACAAGGATTCATAAAAAATAAATTTGGTTCGGAATACCTAGTAGCAAAATATAACCCTGAAATCATTCTTCTTCAAGAAACCCACATACACATTGACTTGGTCGTCAATTTCTTCTACATTTTCCCCATCTGTAACAAGAAATTTACAACACTTCCTAATTACAAATTATCGCCTGCGCCGCTTTTTTTTATAAAAATCAATACTTTGATAAATAATGAAAATTTCTATTCGATATATAATGAAAAAAAAAACGTATAATGTACGTTTTTATTGTTCCCCGTCTTCAGCGTTTTTTTTGGGGCATTTTTTATGTGTGGCAGCGCCGACATTTCAGTTCAATTGGTCTACAAAGCAAAAAGTGAGGTTGAATTCGACATTTTTTGCAATTTTAAGGGCTGGTTTCTCCAACTCAACTTAGTTTAGCCATTTTTTGGACTTAAGTCAAAAGTTAGCCTAGAATCAGGGGGCCCCCAAACAACTTCCCCTTATTTTTATTTTTTTCGAAAGCCTGGTTCCGTATTCAAAATTTTCCTGTTATAATCATAATGGTAACATTTATGATTACAATTAAAGTAATCGTATATAATTTAAGGATTACAATTAAGCTATCGTAATTAAAATGTAATCGTAATCATAAATTGCCCAGCTCTGATGAGCCCTGTTCCAGGTACTTCACGATTTGCAGGTTTTAGAGGATTTACAGGAAAAGCTTTTTCGCCATTAATAAACCTTATGGAAGGTGGCGACCGTGAAAAACTTTGACCTGATTTACATGATTCAAGTGCTTGAAGAAATGTTTGCTTATTCTTATTAACGGACTTCACAAAAAGGAGAAGGTTATCAGTTCGTCGGAATATACATATATATATATATATTTTTTTTGTATGTTACCGCATAACTTTGGACCACGTTAACCGATTTCGATAATTATTTTTTCAACGGTAAGGTGCTACCTCTAGGTGGTCCATTTTGTTTATATCCGATAATTGGGTCGTCAAGAAATTAACGATAATCTTAAATTTTTATGAGAATTGAAGTCGTTTTTTTTTTTGCTTAACAATTACTTGTTTGTGTTTTCTATTTGCTTAAATGGGAAACATCGAAAATGTCAAAAGCGAAGCGAGAAAGTTGAAACGACTTGACGGTGCAGACGCATGTTTACTCGTCCCTTTTCTTCATATATGTAATACTTCTATATTGGCAGTAAGCTAACTTCTCAATGTGTAAGCATTCCGAAATCAGAGCGAGACAGTCTAGTACTGTTTTTGTCAATGTGTTGGGTACTTGAGTGCCGTTTTTGTATATGTGTTGTGTACATGTTTATTTATAAACGTATGTGTTCCTTTTCTTTCGTACGTGTTTATTGATATATCTGTACTGTAGTGTTTTCGGACGGTACTAGCTCTTACTGCCAATATAGGAGTATTACATATATGCTTTTCTTCTCACCCCCTCTCTCCCATATGCGAGCAGAATTAATTCAATACTTGAACTAAGTAAAATCAGTCTTACTCTAAAAATCTGCAAATCGTGAAGCGCCTGATACGCAACTATGGCGACGAAAAGTGACCTCCTTTGGGTCATGGTTCGAAGTTCTGATATGTACAGTGAAAACCGCTTAAGTAACCAGAATTTTTGGGCACCGTGAATTTTTTAATGTAATCTGAAGAAAATCCCTCTCTTAAGTACCTCCCCGCTTATTTATCCAACCCGCCTAAGTACCATTTTACTTATAAATTTCCCCCTTATAAGTGCGCTTTTAAATTTTTTTGCTAAAAATGTTTAACAATTTTATAATTTTTTCTCAGTGTTCTACAAAATTTTAAACTTAGGTTTATATGGCATTTGTTAGGGAATGCACTGTATTTTAATTGAAAAATCTTAAATATAAATAAACCTAAGTTGCAAACAATATCATTTTGAATATGGCTTGGCATAGATTCTATCAACTTTGGGAGGTTTTTTTCCCCATTCTTTGAGCAAAACAGCTTTCAAGTTACTTTTTGGCGAAATTTTGTGTTCACGCACTCTATCTTCGAGATAGGCCCAAAAAATGTATATGGGGTTGATATCGGGACTTTGGGGAGGTGTTAGCAAATATTTTGTATTGAAAAGTATCCACATTTTAACATCATGAGCAGTGTTGGCGCGCCGTCTCAAGAAAATGTATCACCGACAAAGCAAAAAATGTATCCAAATGTATCCAATTTTCTTTTTTACGTATCCATCTCATAATTTGTAAGAAAACAAAACATTTTCAAGAAAAAGACATAATTTAACCCATCCTAAGGACTTGGAATACATGTATATATTTTTATTTTCCATAAAATCAAACATTTATAATTTCAGTCTGTAAGTTAAATTTTTTGTGCATAAGTATTTTGCATACTTATAATAAATAGTAATTAATATGTTACATTTGTACACTCTAAATAGTGCATGTATGTAAAAGTAAAGAGGCAGTGTTTAATTTTATTACACGGTGGAAACTTTGCTCACATCAAAAGAGGAAACTGGTTACGTCTCTTAATATACGAAAATTTGGACAAAAATTGTTTAGTGTATTTAAAGTCTTTTCAGTAAAATTCATAAAAATTTCCTTAAATAAATCAAATTTAGTTTTTTAAACAGTGTATTTTAAACGACACTGAGATTTTTTTTTTCCTTTTTAACCGACTTCACAAAAAGGAGGTTATCAATTCGTCGGAAATTTTTTTTATGTATGCTACCGCATATCTTTGGACCACGTTAACCGATTTCAATAATTCTTTTTTTCTAAGGAACGGTGTTCTAAGGAAAGGTGTCATAGGTGGTCCTTCGCCCACCGCCCCTTTAATGAGCCCCTGTATTGGAAAGTTTCCCCAAACCAACGATTTTTTCCCCATTTTTAACAGGCTCGATGAGGAGCCCGGTAGTCGGACGAGAAAGAAAGCATACCATTGAATTCCTTGGTATTTGCTCTTTCAAGCTGTAAAGGTGGGCGGTGCCATGCCCCCTTCATTTTTTGTATCAGCCCCTAATAAACTTATACTATTCGGAACATTTCCCAATATTTTTGACTCGCAGCTCCTCATTTTTCTTCCGCCATACCATACCATACGACGACCTCCGGTCCAAAAATGTTGTATTTGCTTTCGTCACTAAAGATACCGGTTTTCCAAAACTCAAAACTTTTTTGTTTTATAGGTGTTGGCGAATAGAAGTCGCTTTTCCTTATTTCCACTAATCCACTAATTTGTAATTAGTGGTTTTTTCCGTGCTGCACGACCGTGGATATAGTTACTTCTGAGTACTCTGCATACTGCCTCATCGGATACTTGAGTGTGAAGGGTTGTCTTTATTTTGTCATTGATTTATGGGTCTGATAAATGTGGGTTTTGGCGATTTTCTTTTAATATTTGGCGTTCTTTTCTTGCTGTCAGCAACTTTGGTCGACCAACACGCGTTATATTTTCTAAATTACCGCGTTCTTTACACCGTTTTATGACGTTTTCGATCGTTTGGCGACATCGACTAAATATATTACAAATGTATATTTTTTCAGCTGTAGTTAATTCTTTACCCTTTGGCATTTTCGATGTGCACAGTACCACAATTACAAATGAAATGAATTCAGTCAATAGCAAAATTGATGATAAAACGCACTAGTAGCCACCACTTCAGCGAAAATAGAAAAACAGACGAGTATGAACCTAACGGTACAATTTTTGTGAATGCAGTGTAGCCCATTTCCTAAGAAAATGCTCAATAGTCGAGTACGCATTTGAATTAGTAAGTTCGGATATTTAGTGCATAAGAAATTTAAAACGATTCGTCTGCAGACGACAACCTCTCAGATTGCGATTTTAAACTCTATCGGTCGTCTTCGTCTTGCTTTTCATACATTACGTTGCAATGGTCTCGGTTGCGTTTAAACCGGCTAAAATGATGCCGCCGGACTAATTTTTGAAGCATTCCTCTGCAGACGAATCGTTCGTGTTGCCTATCGTTGGTGATACAGAATAAGGCTGTTAGTATGTATAAATATGTACAATCAATGATTTTTTAAAGAATTGAATTCTTGTAAAAATGGCATAACATTGCTTTATATATTTTTTTAAGTTTTTCTTTATGTGTTTATATGTTTAAATAATGCTAAGATCTTGGTTTTAAACTATGTATACTTCATTATTATTATTATTATTATTATTTATTAACAATATTAAATAAATTAACAAGTTAATATAAATTGTGAGCATTAGCTGCCAAGGCTATCAGCTCTACTTAACGGTAAAAGTGTGTTTTAGAATAAGGAAAATATATGAGAGAATTTTACAGAGACGGCTGTTTGATAGGTATTTGGATGGTTTTGATAAAACTGATGATGGAATTGATGTTGTCCTTTGTCGAGTTCCTTCAAGAAAAGTGCACTCGGAGAATATGTGTTTTAAAGTTAAATCCCATTGGCAGCGGGGACAGGATGGTGTTGGGTTACCCAATAGAAGGTGTTCCTGGGTGCAACGCGTGTGACCAAGACGGAGACGCGAGAACATTTGAATGTGCGCTTTCGAAATTGTTGTAGGATAAATTGGGGTTTTGAGTTCACGGTTTATGTTAGTGTAGTGATGATGGCTGTAGTTGTGCCATTTCTGCGTACTTTTAGGGCGTAAGTGGCGTAGGATAAATCTTCGCGTATCTATCTTTTCTGCTGTATTGTCTGTCGTTACAGGGGCTGTACATACTGACTTTGCGGCGAAGTCTGCTGCCTCGTTACCATGGATACCTATAGGTCCAGGCATCCAAAATAATTATATTTTCTGCTCGTTTTCGATAAGCATGTCTCTTATTATGTTCACTGTCCTTGAGTTCGAAGTTGGATTTTGGACTGCTTTAAGGACCGATAGGCTGTCGGAGCAGATAATCACTTTAAAGGCTGTTTCCAACGCCATGAAGATCGCGTTTCTTAAAGCAATAGCTTCTGCTGTAAATGATGACGAAATATCTTAAGATAAGCCCGTTTGTGTAAACGACAGCATAGCTGGCGGGCGTATCCTTGGTTTCGGAACCATCTGTAAACCAGAGTACCCAATCGTCTGCTTCGTAAAACGTTCTGCGTTCATGAAACTTTTGACGGAATACCGTAGCGGGAGTGTGACTTTTCCTGAGCGCAGACAGCGTGATGTCGCAGGATACTTTCTTAATGGCACAAGGAGGGTTTATTGTTAGGTAGTTTTCCTCGGTGTAGGGTAAGTCCAAGTTGGTTGCGATGTCGAGGATTAAGTATAGAGCGGATGGGATTCTCGGAATGTTATTGCTAAGCCTTAAGAGATTGACGTCGTTATCGATAACGGAGTTTGAGTAGAAAATTACTTTGGGTAGCAACCTCGCGTGAATTTGATTAATTCTGTCTTCTAAAGAAGGTAATCCCGCTTCTGCCAGGATGTTTTTTATTGGTGTCGTTCTGTAGGCGAAGACGCATGCCCTTGCTGCTTGGTGGTAAACTGGGCTAAAGATGTTTATCGTAGATTTTGGAGATTTGCCCTAGAGATAAAGACCGTAATCTAAGTTGCTTAATATTAAAGACTTAGTTAGATAAGTTAGTCTGTTTAAGTGTACCTGACATATTCCACTACAAAGGTATGTAATTAGATTTACTCTGGCAGCTAATGATTTTTTTAACTCTAAGTAATGCTCTTACCAGCGATAATCTTGGGAAAATATGATGCCTAATATTTTCAGCTTTTTAACATTTTCTATTTCGAGGTTGTTAATGGATATTTTGTGGTTGCAATAATCGCATTTTCGTTTCCTACATATATGGAGACTTTTCGTTTTATATAAATTTATTTTAACTCGGGAGAAATCAGCCCATTCTAATATTTTTTTTTAAGTATTTTCGAACGCCCTTTTTGCTTCGACCACTTTGTTTCTTTTACAGAGAATATATAGATCGTCAGCGTATAGACAATGATCGACAGAATCGTTGAGTTTTATAATTTTGCTAATGTCATTGAACGCCTTGGGGAACTCCATTGTTTAGAGGGTAAATGTTGGAAAAGGAATTACCGATTCTTATTTCGAAACGCCTGTTCGACAGAAACGCTTTGACAAAGCTGAAAATTTTTGGCCCTACTCCCCAGGAGTGGAGGCATTTCAACACATAGTGGTCGATATGGAGCAGGGCATCAGTGCAGCCTTTTCCTGTTTTGAAAGCGACTTGGCAGCGGTAAATGAGTTGAAGTGACTCCATAAACCATGCTATGCGGTTAGCTATTATGCGCTCCAGAACTTTAGATAGGCAAGGAAGTACCCATTTGTGGAGAGTGGGTTTTTATTTGGTTTAGGTATGGGGATTACTGTAGCGACTTTCCAGTTTTGCGGGATAACACCGGAGTCAAAAATGGTATTGTAAAGTCTTAGTAGCCGAGATCTAGCAAAGCTAGATAGGGATTTTATCATTTTATATGAAATGCGGTCGAAACCCGGAGTTTTGCCTTTGGCTTTTTCCAGGCAAAAAGCTAATTCTGTGATAGTTATTGGAGCTTCGATAAGTTTGCCTTTTGGGTTTGTATTAAGGAGTGTAGGTGATAATGTTTCTGTATGATTTTTTGAGTTTGAATTTGCTTGAGAAATTACAGTCCAGTGAGTACTGGGACCAGTCAACGGCGAATTGGTTGGCGATTGTTTCTGGGTCGGAAGACGTGAAGTTAGTGCATGTTATCGTAATGATAGGTTTCGGCACATTTCGACTTCTAAGTCTATTAATACTACTCCATATCCCGGTTATTGACGAGTTCGGATTAATTGATTCTGTGAACTTCGCAAAGCTTTGTTTCTTTTCGATTTTCATTTCTTTTCAAAATTTGGAATCGGCCTTTTTAAAACTAATTAAATTTTGTGTAGTGGGGTGGGCTTTGAAGCTTTCATTTTATCTGTTCTGAGTTTAGCAAGCTCTTTACTCCACCAGGCCACGTTAGGTTTGTTTGCGTGAGTTGCTTGTGGGATAAATCGGTTTGCAGCCACTCTAATTGCTTTGGCTAAGTTTGCCGCATCTTGATTGGAGGATATTGTGGGAGTTCGTGTTTCTAGTTCATTGTGTACAAGTTTTGCGAAGTTTGGCCAGTCTGCGTGTTCTAAGAGAAATTTAGGCAGGGATTTTAATATCTGGGGATTGTTAGAGTTTAGCATCAAGTTTATGAGGATGGGAAAGTGGTCGCTATTATTCAGGTCATCCAGGATTCGCCATGAAATAAGGGGTAGGAGGGAAGGGGAACAAAAGGAAATATCAATGTGGGTAAATGTGGAGTGGGTGGAGAAATAAGTCGCACTACCATCATTCAAAACGCACAGATTCGTTTTTGTAATTGCATTTTCAATAAGTCGTCCGCGATGATTGACGCTGCTTGAACCCCATAAATTACTCCAACCATTGAAATCCCCGAGAACAACTATTGGTGTATTTACAGACAAAAAGATGTTAATCAGGTCCCTGCTACAAAACGTTTGACTGCGCGGAATATATGTAGACATTACTGTGATTTCCATGCCTATTTCGATCTCTAGTGCTACCACCTGTAGTTGAGAAACGATCTGTATTATTTTGTGAGGTATATGGACTTTTACCAAAATACCACTGCCTTGTTTTGCTTGCGTGCTTGATGTTGCGTTACAGAAATAACCGGAGTAGTTTCTTGGGAGAATTGGGGTGAAATAGTTGTTGCAGTGGGTTTCCTGTAAGGCGATTAAGAATGAGTTAAATTGTTTTATGAGCATCTGGAGTTCGGAATAATTGTTTATAAGACCTTTCATATTCCACAGGAGAATACTGAAGTCCATATCGACAGCAAGAGACATTCAATTTTGTAAAAAACAAGTTTTACAAAATTATATACGTATGTAAGTACAAGTGTGTTACAGATGCTTTATTGTGAAGTTAAGGAATGTATCAGGGATATTCTTGTGAAGAGTCCATGGACTCCTCTAAGCTCCTCGTATTGTTGACGTAATAGTCATTGTTTTTTAATAAGTTTTGGGTGAATTGTGAAATTGGCGAAATATATGAAGAGATATTTACGTTTAAGTCGGCTGTATTCATTTGGGTTAAGTTATTGTGTGGTGGAGAGAGGGGTTGAGGTAGATGGGTGGGTTGAGGTAGTTTGGGGTGGAGGGGAGCTTAATGTATTATCATTCCCCCCTAGGTTGGTTGGAGTTGGGTTAGTTGTAATACTTTTTGAGGTTGTTTTTAAAAACGATTTACTTTTATTCAATAACTTTTATGTTTTTAACTATGGATTCAAAACAGTGGATAGTATATGAGAAAGAAAATATAGCGAATATAGTGGAAAGCACAAGTTGATAACCGGGGAACGGATTTTATGGAAATTGCCTTTTTTTCTGCTAAAGAGATAGAGTATATTCGATTAAGAATGTCCACGATTAAGCTTTCCCTGATTCCATATATACACATTTGAAGTTGCCTTTTTTTACCTTTTTTAAGATATTTGCCTTTTTTTGCCTTTTCTACCTTTAAAAAAGTGATTATAGCATTTACAATTTTTTTTTTTTAAGATTAAAAAATATTGACATGCCCATGCGGCTTATAGAAGCACAGGGACCTCTTGCCAAATTGGTGTTGAAAAAATTCAAAAAATAATATAATAAAATTGTAAAGGGCGAGGAAAGCGCTCTTATTTCTGATAATATGAACGTTTCAAACGTTCCATATTTAAATTGGGCTCCACTTGTATCAACTTACGTCGAGCGCACATTTAGTACATTCAAGGCTTTTCTTCGCGAAAATCGAATGAAAATGCTGCCAGAAAACTTC
>NW_016158003.1:147192-157353 GCF_001687245.7 Rhagoletis zephyria
TTGATAACACTAATCACTAATCTAATCACTGAGAAAGCACGTCTGGCCGCTTTGAATGATAGTCGGCGACTGTGTATACTTCATTAAGTGTTCATGTTTTATTCAAGGATTAAGTTAACAAGATGTAACTACATAAATAATTATGTTCGCTTAAGTACCCGCATGAAGGTGCCCAAGCGGGTTCTTTTTAGTGCCCAACCCGCCTCACTGGCGTCCCTAAATTGGAGCGCTAACCGCAGATCTCCACAGGCAACTGTCATTTTGTCGAGCAATATGATTGCAAGTTTTTGTGTGTGGGCACTTTGATGTCTTGAAATAAGCATTTGCCACATGACGCCACCACACAACATTCTCTCAATTTCCGTGTTTAAAAACATTTAAATCTTTCAAACACTTGCTGAATAATTTCCTAAAACGTAATCATAAATAATCCAATAGGGAACAGATTTTTATTTTGATTTAATATCAAAATTTCATCGATGTTACCACCAGCACGCTTTCTTTCAAATGAAAATATGGCTGTCAAACTATCAAATTGCCTGCAATAGATGTCCATAAGCGCTGACATATGTGATGTCTTTATGCAGAGCTTTAACATATTTTAAAAACACATTATACTCATTTATTCCCTACTGTTATCGAGATCATTATAAAACAGTGGTAGATTGTTGAAGATCCCATCGTTTTAATTTGTTGAATTTTCGACCATGTGGTAGCACCCTTTTATATTCACCATCTCAGCCATTTTGATTTGTTTGCTTGTTTACTTCACAGTATATACAGTAATAAACCTTTTTCAGTACTCCTCGGGGGTAAAATCTGATCAGGGTTGATAATGAGAAGGAGCATGCATTTTGTTCATTCAGAGTTGTATACAAAATTACTGAGGTATGAAAGGGAGCAACAACCGTACTATGGCAGAGTGGCACAAGTCATGACTGTGTAATAATGACCGAAATTAATTGCAAAAGTGTAAAAACATTGCAAATTATTGTCTATTATTATAGATACTAGTACAGATCATCATAGTTCAGTGTATAACTTGTTATATTACACCGTACTTGATAATGAACTGTTAAATGCTGAAAACGCTTATAACTTGCAGATCACTCAAACTTGGGTGTGCTTAATGAACTGTCTGGGCGGATGCGCTGGCAGGCATTGGGGTCTGTATAACTATACAAACCTTGTTTTTTTAATAAAGCCTCAAATATAGCTCGACGTAGTCGCCAAGAAAAGATGGATTCACCTCTCTTCGTTTAAAAACACTGTTAAAGAAGGTGATATTATCTCTTACGTTACAAAGCACACTGGAATCAGTAGAACTCACTTATCATGCTTTACGCTAGTGAAGAAAGATGCAAATATAAATGAATTAAGAAGCATAAACTTCAAACTTGGAGACTCTCCTTGTTTTTATAATGCTGTATTTAACTCAAAGTTATGGACAACAAATATCAAAGTTCGACCATTCCAGTTTTTTTCAAAAGGAAGGGGAGAAAGACGTAGCAGGCTAATAGCGTTTTCTTTTCTCGAAAAAAGGCTGCACTTATTCTGCCTTGTGTTAGCGCTGTCACATTTTCATGTGCTTTTCTCAGCCCTTTCCCAAGGCGTCGTGTTCTTTTCTCAGCAGGTTGCGCTCTGATCCGGCGAAAGTGCTGCCTTTTCTGCCCTCAAATAAACGTGAGGGTGAGAGTTGCATGGTTGATTTTTAATTTAATCTTGTAAAAATGCAATTATTTTCCCTATCAGAAATAAGTGTTTTGCTTTAAAATTGTTAAAGACTTACAGGCCAAGTGAATAATTCAGCTTTATTAAGTTCTATAAATAAATTGTGATGGAGTAGTATATTTTCTGTTTCATTCTCATATAAAGAACGCAACATTTTCTCAGGTTTCAGGGCAACGCAAAGCAAGAGTTCCCATATATAAGGGCAGAACTTGTTTTGAGAAAATAAAACGCTATAAGAGACGGCCCTTTCTCTATTACTTCTTCTACTTCAAAGTCACTTAAGTCATTTTCATTATACTACCAAAATGCAAGTGGTATCCGAACGAAATCCAACGAGTTTATTATTGCGACATCACTACGAGCCTATGATATGATTGCTATAACTGAAACCTGGCTATGCGAGCAAATTTCTAGCTCTGAGTTTTTTGATAATCATTATACTGTTTATCGCCATGATAGATGTCCTACTGCTAGTGGTTGCGTTCGTGGAGGAGTGTTATTAGCAGTTAAATCAAGCCTTCATAGCAGATTAGTAGATTTACCGTTTGCAGATAAGTTGATCGAGCAAGTTTGTATAGTTGTATCATTTTCAAATGACAAATGCATTTATTTCTTTGTATCCTATATACCGCCTAACTCTAGTTTAAGCGTTTATGAGTAGCCCATCAACATCAAATTTATTGCTGAGTCCATTGACTTTAATCAGCAGATAATTGTTATGGGTGATTTTAACTTACCTAACATTATATGGTCATTTGACGATGGTTGGCTGTTACCCTTTAATATCAAATCTGAAACTGAATCTTCTGTAACTAGCTTTTTCTTATCTAATAACTTTCAGCAATTAAATTCATTTGCAAATCTTAATGGAAAATTACTTGATTTGGTCTTCACAACAGAAGACCTCAAGTCAACATGTGAATTAAACTTGTCGCCTATATCACGAAACACGACGCACCTTAAAGCTTTGACCATTAAGTTTGAATTTCTTAGTTTTCAGCGGCTCAATAAGAGCCCTCAACCTATCTTATGTTTTAGAAAAGCTAATTTCGATGCTTTAAACTCCTTTCTATATTGTATGAATTGGTATTTCTTAGATTTAATAGAATATCCATATTTAATGTATGAAAATGTTTGCGACATTTTTTCCCACGCCCTCACTAAATTTGTCCCTTCGAAATTTTGTCTTCGCACTAGTAAACCGCCTTGGTTCAATGCGTTAAACGTTAAAATTAAAGCTCTGAAAAAATTTAGAAAGAAATTTTAGAGTTTTAACCATATTCGAAGCGAATTTGACCAACTCCATAAACAGCTCTTCATACAGTATATATCTAAAGTTGAAACTAAATCCGTCCTCATTCTGGAATTACGTAAATTCTAGGCAGAATTCGACCGGTATTCCGGATAAAATGGAATATAACGGCTGCGTGTCTAATATTCCGGATAAAATGGAATATAACGGCTGCGTGTCTAATACCACGCAAGAATCTTGCAATTTATTTGGTTCATTATTCCAAAAAGTGTATGAAAGCTATGAACCTCCATGTAATTTTTCTATAAATTCAATGCCCATCGATGTTATTGACACGTTTTTTATTACCGAAGAATAATAAATAAATAAATAAATAAAATGTAGTTAAACTAATTACCACACTCTTTAAAACATGTTTGAGACTGGGAACGTTTTTGGACTGTTGGAAGATGTGTTCTATTGAACCTATCTTTAAATCTGGCGACAAAAGTTTCATCTCCAACTATCGAGCTATAGTAAAGCAAGGGGTTTTTTCAAAAATCTTTGATCATATAATTAATAAAAAGTTACTTGAACACGTTCGGTATGCCCTAACTAGCTGCCAACACGGGTTTTTGCCTGATAAATCTACAGTTACTAACTTGTCTCTTATTTCTAACAACATTATTACTGCTATAGGAAAACATACCCAACTTGATGTTGTTTATACCGATTTTTCAAAGGCTTTTGACAAAGTGGACCATAACATTCTTTTATTTAAGCTCAACAAATTTGGTGTGTCCGGCACATTATTGAATTTCTTCAGAAGTTTTCTAATCGGTAGAAAGTTATTGGTGCGAATAGGTTCATCCAGCTCCAACATTGAAGTCAATGCTACATCGGGTATTCCTCAAGGAACTCACATAGACCCTTTATTATTTTTACTTTTTATTAACGATCTACCGTCGCATATCATATCGTCGAAATGCTTACTGTTTGCAGACGATGTTAAAATATTCCTCAATATCAACTGCCTGCTGGGTTGTCAAAAACTTCAGTATGATTTAAGCACTTTTGAATTGGTGTACCATCAATAATCTAAGTCTCAAAATCAGTGAGTGTTGCATTGTCTCATATACCCGTCGCGCATCTGTCAGGATTTTCAGCTATTCTCTAAATGGTGTTGATTTATTGCGTAAATCCGAAACTAAGGATTTGGGAATTATTTTTGACACTAAACTTACTTTTTCAAAACACACTGAAACCCCACACACCCTATGACTCTTAAAGCACTTTATATCGCTCTGGTTCGGAGTATTTTAGAATATGGGGCGATAATATGGAACCCATACTATGCAAAGCACTCTGACAGAATAGAGAAAATTCAAAGGAAATTTACCAGATCGAGGAGGAAACTCCTTGGCCTCCAATCTTTGGCTGACAGGAGGTCGTATTTGTCGCTGATATTCGCATACAATATTCTATCTGGTAGCGTTGTCTGCTCAGAGATATCTAATCTTTTTCAAATTCAGGAATCTAATATTAATCTCAGAAATCCTTAAATGTTCGTTGAAGGTTCGCATAAGTCGCTATACTCGCCTTTGTAACAAACACTCTGCGCTAATAAAACTCAAAATTCAAACTGTTTAACTAATCTAAATTTAATCATAGTCTGTAAGAAATTCTGTTTTAAAGACTGAAATAAATAAATAAATATTCGGAAATTTAGAATTTTGCTTGATAAATTCACAAAATTTACGTTTTTCATAAAAATATAATCTTATAATGAACTTTTTTTTAATTTTAAACTTACATTTAAGAAAACTCCATTCAGTGCTATAATTACGATTTGAGTTTTCCAGTTTATAAAACACAAGCGTTAATGATGTACTTAACTATTGATATTATTCTTCATTAAGCATGAATATCAGCATACATTAAAGATGAATATTATACTTAACCTACATTTTGTTCATAAATAACACATAACTATGTATATTTTATCCTCGAAAAGAACTTTTCTAATCATGAGGCGAAATTCCCCACAGTAAGTGTTGCCGTGCGCGCAAAACGAAAACGCTGCACACAACTCAAAAGTACTCCTCGGGGACCAAATGGTGTAAAACTGCGAGAAGGTTTATTACTGTATATACTGTGATTTACTTTGTCGAAGAAGAGTAGTGAAATTATTAAACGCGTTTTATATTGTAAAAAAATATAATTAAATACATTTACAGCCCGATTCTGTGCACTTGATAAATTGAAAATCTTTATAATTTGTCAATTATTTATTATTTATCAAGAATTGGTATTCTAGCACAGAAATCAAAAGCTCTTTTCTTGATAAATTATCAAGATTGAAAATGCTATTGACAAAATGAAATTTCATGTGAAATGTATAAATTTTGTATATTAATAAATTTGCTTCTAACAATTAAATACTCCATGTGCCGGCATTTGAACGTGCGACACACGGAATTATAGTCGACATCTCTGCCTACTCGGCTACGGCAGTCAAAAGCTTTTTTGCTTTTAAATTCATATTTTTCATATGTGACAATGAAATCAGTTCCACTCATGTGGACTCAGTATATCCCATGTGGAAATCAGTTCCACTTATGTGGAAATCGTAGAGCTTTTTGTTTTATAAATATTGACACAGAATGCGAAGGTAGCTTTTACTTGATAAAAATCTTGATAAAATTTCTTTACAAAAAATTCATCAAGAAAACACAGAATTGGGCTGGGGAAAATTTTCCAAAACGGATCCAGGATTTGAAAAAAAAATATGAGGGAGTATATAGGAGCTTTTTCAGATTCTAAATCTGAAGACCCCACCCTCCGGAAGCTTTTAGTTTTTAAGTAATTCGCATTTAAAGTTGCAAAAAATACCGAATGCAACCTCACTTTTTCCTTTGTACACCAATTGAACTGAAATGTCGGTGCTGCCATATATACCAAAAAAGCTAAAAAACGGAAGCAATAAAAAATGTACATGTTTTATTAAAAATTTAAATTATTTATAGCGCGATTTATCGAAGTATCGATGTTACCTTTTTGGACCTTTTTGGAGAAGGCATGACAAAAATGCAACCTCTGACCACCTAGGCCCCCTATGGTTCCCTAGGGACCCCTTAGAAAAATGGCCAAAAATTACAATTTTCACTTGCGTCCACAGTATTTTTGCGTAGAATTCCTTTCTGCGTAGGCGGCCTTTGGCCGCACTTTAGTATTATTACCCTTACCAAATAGAATTCTCCTTTTGGTGTGCACCAACTGCACAGTGATGTAGCCTTGGGAAAGGATGAGGTAACTAGAATTCCCTCTCTGTGTCGTAAACATGGGGCTGCCGCCCCCGTGATGTCTATTACGCATTATTCTCGAATTATCGATTTTATAGTAAAAAGCCTAGCAGGCGAAAATTGGTTATGCGATTTTTATTACAAATTTTCGAAATATATGGATATATTAAAAAACTAACAAATCAATAAAAAACGAAAATAATACGGTTTATAGTTTTTATACATATATGTAATACTTCTATATTGGCAGTAAGCTAACTTCTCAATGTGTAAGCATTCCGAAATCAAAGCGAGACAGTCAGTTAATAGGAACCCTGGCATGGAGTTGAAGGTTCACCCAGTACATGAAAAGCATAACAGTTACTTGAAATGCGTTTATCTTAACATAAGTAGTATAATAGCTAATAAAATAGAACTTGAAAGGCTAATTGAAATTGTTGATCCGGATATAGTTCTATGTTCCGAAACTTGTACAACAGAGGAAATATATGACTATGAAATACAGTTTCCAACATATCAAGTTGTAAGATGTGACTCGTACAGTAGACATACAGGAGGGGTAATCATAATATTGCGTAACGCACTAGATTTTAAAATAATACTAAACAAATCTATCGATAAAAATGTTTGGTGTGTAGTTATCCAACTGAAAAATCTCGAAACTAAATGGAAAATCGGGGTGGTCTATCACTCACATAGTTCAAGTGATGCTGATTTTCTAGCATATATGGAGGCCATTTTGTCTGAAATATGCGATAACATGGTAAATACTATTATTATCGGAGATTTTAATATAAACCTGAATATAATGTCGACATATAGTAAGAAACTGAATGAGATATTCGCCCAGCAGGCAATGAAACAGTTAATTAACTTTAATACTAGGGTTACTGAATATTCCGAAACACTAATCGACTTATTGCACTCGAACGCTAAGGAAGTGTCATGTTGAAAAGCGGAGGAACATAGAATATCGGATCATGAAACTATAATGTTCAATTGCGATATAAAAAAACAAGGCCCTATCAGTAAACTGTCTGAAATAACTTCGTGGGATGGGTACAGCCCAGGCAACCTCATAAATCTTTTGCGACAATGCACCTTCGCTGACCTGAATAGTCTCAGTCCTGATGGTATGCTGGAACATATTAATAATTGTTTGATTTCGAGTATGAATAAACTAACTTCTCGTGTACAAAAGCGGGTCAAAATCCGAAATAAATGGTATGACAGACAATTAACTGAAACTAATAAAGAAAAATTTAAGTTATACCAAAGGGCAGTGATCACTGGTGATTGGGTAGAATACAATGAAATAAAGAAAGCGTATAAAAAAAATGATTAGAATTAAAAAAATACAATATATGGAATACAAGGTGGAAATTAATAGAGGTGATAGTCGTTTAAAGTGGTCATATCTAGAGCAGCTAGCGTTAGCTCCGATAATTACAGTTTAAAAATTAAATTTGAGGTGATTGAGAAAGTGAGAATCATTAAATATCTAGGTATATATATCGATGATAAGTTAAAATTTGAGGAGCATATTGACTACACAGTAGCAAAAATTGGTAAAAAAAATTGGTCTCATGAAAAGATCATGTAAGTACTTAGGAAGGAGGTATAAGACTCTGGTCTACAGATCTATAGTTGAACCAAATTTCATATACTGTCTGTTATGTACATATATGAGAGATACACTTAGACACTTAAGCATAATATTCTACGTACACATACATATACACAGACGAACGAATAACGAAATGAACACTAGGTAAAACACTTGTATCACAAACGAATATTAGAATAAAGTCAGTCGCAATCCAACCATTGTAGCGAGTTTACTGAAATATATAATATATTGGCGACGAGGAGTCGAAGAATCCACGTGTTAGCTTTTTACATTACAAGCAGTGGAAATGACTACAGATGGGGCAGTACTTGGGGCAAAGACAAAGAAACGTTGCTGGCAACATACAAGGCAATAGGCCGGCCGGTTTTGAACTACGCAGCGCCAGTGTGGTCGCCAGGGACTAGTAGGACGCAGTGGACGAAGCTACAGACTGTACAAAACACCGCACTCAGGACAGCGACGGGATGCCTCTTGATGTCGCCTGAACACCACCTGCACGGCGAGGCGCAAATGCTCCCGGTAAAGGAGCATAATATAATGCTCTGCAAGCAGTTCCTGATCGGGAGCCACAGAAGTGGCCACCCAAGCAGACAGCTGCTTGCAGAGGAGCCCTCGCCTAGGCACGTCAGGAGGCATCTATATGAACTAACGGACGAAGTCCAGAGGTTCATTAAGCAACCTCTGGACCCAACAGCTTACAGACAGGCCCTGAACGGCATTCACAGGGACTCAGTCTCGAGTTATGTAGACTCTAGACCTGTGAATGCCGTTCTAGGCACACCACCCCCGGACATAGACGAGACGGAGCTTCATCTGCCTCGGGAGACACGCACTACACTCGCACAACTTCGCTCCGGCTACTGCAGCAGGTTAAACTCCTACTTGAGTAGGTTGAATGAGGATGTGCCGAACGAATGTCCGGCATGCGGAGAGACCCCACATGACTCGAAACATCTCTTCGCATGCCCGGAAAACCCGACATCCCTAACGGCCTTGTCCCTATGGGCAAACCCCGCAGAAGCTGCACGCTTCCTAGGGTTGCCGTTAGTGGAGCTTGACGACAACGACTGAGATACCAACCGATCTGGGCGGGGTTGTTGTAGCCGCTACAACAACAACAACAACAACTACAGATGAGAAAAAAAGTGTACTAATTTTCAATTTCGAACCATTCGATTCAAGGAAAAGGTCATGGTTACGCTGGGCAGGACGTTTAAATACAGCATTGGAGTTATACGAATGCCATGCATCGAAACACGCAAAATATCTTCTCCATTTGATGGGCACGGAGACCTACAACGAAGATAAAACGTTTAGCGAAATTGTAAACGTGCTGGAAGCACATTTTGATCCTAAACCGAACGAAATTCTAGAAAATTTTCGTTTCAATATGAGGAAGCAAAAACCCGATGAAACCTGTGCAGAGTTTGCAGTAGCATTGCGCCGATTAGCAACGAATTGCAATTTCGGAACACACCTTCCGAAAGCTTTGCGAAACCAATTCGTGTTTGGGTTAACTAATAAAAATACCCAAAGCAATTTATTGAAGCAAAAAACACTTAGTCTAGAAGAATCCATCAGCATGGCGACGGCATACGAGCTTGCCGAAAAAGGAGGCGAAGAACTACAAGGAAACGAGAAAGAGCAGGTGAACAAACTGATAAAGCAAAATAACGCAACGAAAAAAGGAGATAAAGAGTTGAAAAAGACTCAAGACAATAAAAAGAAATGTTTCCGATGTGGCAGCACCGCGCACTTGTCTGACAGCTGCAAATTTCAAGAGTATGTATGTAATTTTTGCAACAAAAAGGGCCATTTGAAGAAAATGTGTTTCAAACAAAAAAAGCAAAGAAAACGAGTTGACCAAATTGAGGAAAACAAGTCAACAGCAGTGGAGGAATTGTTTAACGTAGAAGCGGTTGAGGTTAACAACATACGAAGAAAAATTGTGTGCGAGGTGCGAGTAAATAACGAAAACATCACGTTTGAGGTGGATACTGGTTCCCCCGTCTCAATCATAAGCGATAAAGATTTAAGAAAGTATTTCACCGACATGCAATTGAATACCAGTAAAACGGAACTAGTAAGCTATTGCGGAACACCTTTGGAATGTCTAGGCTATATCTGGGTGCGAGTTTCAATTGAGAGATGTGACAAAATACTGAAACTATATGTAGTGCGTTCTGACCGCAAGCCACTTCTAGGCAGAGAATGGCTACGCGAGATTAGATTAGATTGGAACAAAATAATAAATAATGATACAGTTA
>NW_016158003.1:158939-162408 GCF_001687245.7 Rhagoletis zephyria
GATTTGAAATGCGATTTTCTTTTAATTTTGTAAGTCGTTGCTAAGCAAATGTACTTTAAATTCTCTTTTAAATTTTTTTAAATACGGTACGGTAAAAACAATACCACCTTAAGAATTAAATTAATCATAGAATTAAATTAATCATAAAAAGCTGGTACTTTGTATAATTTTTAATCTAAATAAGTAACCAAAAGTACAAAATAAAATAAAATGTATTAAAAGTATAAAATAAAAAAGAAGCTTTCATTTGATACCAATTGGAGAAATTGATTTGGGGTCAAGTGGAGAATTAACAATTTCTCAACTTGATAACTAAGAAAATCTTCAAAAAAAAAAAGTGCCTTTTATGTTGAGAATACTATAATCCGCTCGTTGAGATGCTGTTGAGAATTAACGTTGGAGATTTGAGAAGGCTATTTAATATCAAATGCGTCTCAAGTTGATATCAAACCAAAAGGTTTGCTGGGAATGAACACTAGGTAAAACACTTGTATCACAAACGAATATGTAGAATAAAGTCAGTCGCAATCCAACCATTGTAGCGAGTTTACTGAAATATATAATACTGTCCAACAATCTTTTTTATAGCAAGCGACACACAAATAGATAAGCTTCAAAATAGGGCTATGCGATTTATCTTGAACAAGCGGTACGACACACCCATACAGGAAATGATCGCAGAATTAAACTGGCTGAGCGTGAAACAGCAAATTTTCTATCACGCTATGAACGTTTTGGTTGGTTGTGGTAGGAAAAAAAATTTGTCTGTGGCAACGCTGATGCCGACAATTATGGTTTCAAGCAATCAAGTCGCTGCAAGACACGGTAAAAATGTTTAATATGGATTCGGATGTAGATTTTTTACTCAATAGTAATGGGGAGGGAGAGCACAATGTTTGGTGTGTCATGAAGAAATCGCACGGACGACAAACTTTTTTGTTAAGCGCCTTTATAGCGCCATTTCCCCTTATTCCCAAATATTGAATTAATAAATTATTATGTACATACATATGCACATAAATAGAGAGATGAATTTAAAATAACGCTAAGAAATTCCTTTTCTCTTACTTCAAAATAAGAAGAGTAATAGAAATTAATTCAACTGTTTGCTTTAATTTAAATTTTAATTATAATAAAAAATCTATGTGCAATGTAAGTGAATTAAATTATATCAAAAGGTTAATTCTTTAATATTTCTAATATCCCTTTCACACTATTTGTAAAATAAAAAAATCCTTTTTTAATAATTTGCAAATCGAAATCGTTGACAACACTGTTTGCATCAGACGCGTGAGCGACTTATTCTCTCCATTCTCTCATCGTTTGGCAAAATTGAAATATACATATGATCGTGTGAGTTTTGGCCACCTCTGAGTTAAAGCGCAGTTAGTCAACGACGTAGCGTAAACGTAGGTTGGCGTACGTAACAGCATATCAAATTTACTGTTGATAGAGAGAGAGAAGCAACGGCAACGTATGTTTAACATAAAACAAGGTAGACTTCCAGATTATCTGAGTGATATCCTACGATATAATAGTGCAACCCATTCGTATTTACTCAGGGGGAATAATAGCTTCAGGCTGCCGCTGTATAAAACGGAAATAGATAAGAACATCTTTTATAAGGGATTAAAATGTTACAATGAACTTCCAACTCAAATAAAAAATTGTAAAAACGTTGGTATCTTCAAAAGGCTGCTACTTGATCATAGTAGAACATTGGCTATCAGATAGAAAGTCCGGCATGGAATCTAGTCCTTTCCATCCGTACTAGCTGCATGACTCTGGATCTAGTCCATTCAGATCACCCATAATATATGAAATAAGAAGATCGGCACGAAAACTAGTCCTTTCCGTCCGATCAAATAGCGCGACTCTGGATTTCGTCCATGCAGATCGCCTGCCTTTCCAACCGCTCAGTTGTGGCGGCTCTGGAAATTACACACTTAGACCGCATATCGTACGTGATATATTTACGGTACTGCTTGGAATCATGTCCATTCCAACAGCATCGAGAATATGCTATCTTAGTTAAATATACATAAACTATTTAAACGTTTATGCGGCAAAGTTTACCATTTTGCAAATTGTTATTTCCAATAATACGTGCGTATAAACGTAGTATCTGTTTTTGNTAAACGTTTATGCGGCAAAGTTAACCATTTTGCAAATTGTTATTTCCAATAATACGTGCGTATAAACGTAGTATCTGTTTTTGAAAAGTGACCGAATTTATAAACGCGTTTTACTTAATTAATTGATGTATATATATTAAAAGTACAAAATACGCACGTGAACATAGAAAATATAGTATATCACACAAAATATAAGTGAAAAGTGGTATTTTGTACAAAAATTTGGGGGTGGTAGTGAAGATTATTTAACAACAAATTGCTTAAATACTATTAGCAACTACTTTGTGAGAGTGATATATTCATGTAGAGTAGGGATGCACAGCAGAGGTGCACGCAGTCGACGTCGCGGGCAAACTGCGAGAACGCGAGCGTGCTAGGTGAGGTGAAGTGAGCTGTACGGAGATGGCAACGTATACATATTAACCACTACACACTTATTTTAAAGTAAAAATGCGTGTATGGATGTGTACTTTTGCGACAACTGAGCCAGTGTGGCATCAGGCCACCAGAAAAAGCCAATTTTTCCAAAAACAAAAGCGCCAAGTTTTTATTATCATGTTTAATAATTTTTTTGATTCAGTAAAAAGTGTATATACATATCCATTTCCTCACGTTTTTATTAATAAATTAATTTCAATACATTTATAACAACGGAAAACATATTTAATTTACCCATTCCTCACATTTTATTCAGTAAATGAATTCCATCTTAATGTAGAATATTAGTGTATAGTACGTACATACATACATTTGTACCTATGCATTCGGTGTGCCTAAATTAAAAAAGCATCACTAAATAACGCACCAAGCATTGAACTCCAATTATTTTGGCTTTTTGGTTTCCCAAAAGCACTAAATTTAGTGCAAAATGCACTTCATTGGCAACAGTGAGCTGAGCACATCAATGCTCAAACAGTGATGCCAGACCAAGTATTGAGTAAATGCGCTATGTATATTTTTCTTTTAAAGCAAAAGTCCTAATTGGCGAGGGGATTGATTTTTGGTTCTTACATAGAACACTGATAAGATTCACAAACTTATCTTAGGACTTAATTAAAATAATCAACATTATTTGTAGACGAATATATTTGTGTTCGTATGAAATAGTAGCTTATGTCGGGAGGCTGGCTTTAGTAAAATGTACCATTTCCTATATTCTTTAAACCACAAGGAATTTTTTTATGAGACTTTATACGAATATTGACTTGCTAGCATCGCAACTGCCTCCTTTACGTTTATTTTCCAAGAGTTCTTCAACGACTCGGCGCCAGTGAGTCTTTCGCAATCGTATGCTGCGAATGGTTCATTATACTAAAGCCAGTCTTCCGACATAA
>NW_016158003.1:165635-173107 GCF_001687245.7 Rhagoletis zephyria
GAGAATGCTATGTACTAGTTCATGAAATTCTTAAATTGTTTTATTTTTTTAGTTTAGTGTCAACCATTTATGAGTTTAATAAAATTTTGTCGAATACGATATTTGTCAAAAAATTTGCAGTCAGTTTCAATGATATACGCCAAAATGTGATAACAATTTTTATAAATTAACGATACTTTTTACTAATCAGCCTAATCGTGAGTTTCGCCCGAACCAAATTTCGCCAACAGTTTTTTCATCCACCTGTAGTGAATACACGCAAACGAAAAGTAAAAAGTGACCCGGTTCTAGAAAATGAAACTCATGATAAAGCTGAATATGTCGGAAACTAAAGAAGAACAGATAACTCTATTTGAAAGATTTTGATTAGTTTACTGAGGCATGAATGTTCGACACCAACTGACGGTATGCAGTTTTAAAGCGCAAACAGACACGATCTATCTTATGGGATTCGCGTGTTAACGAAAACTCACCACCGCATGGCGGTGACGTTGTCGTTGCTTTTCTCTCTCTATCAACAGTAAATTTGATATGCTGCTACGTACGTCAACCTACGTTTACGCTACGTCGTTGACTAACTGAGCTATTATGGTCCATTCAATTTTAGTATTATAAAGTGAAAGTTCGGCTAAGAATTCATGTTGATTTTTAATATTTTTTGCATTTTCTTTATACAAATTGGATGTACAAAAATTTCAGTATGGAAGAAAAAGTGCAACACCTTCAACGAAAAAAAATTCTCAAAACTCTACGCGAATTGTATGTACTATAGCGATCATGATTATTTAAATCTTAAGTATATATTAAATGATATTTAATATTTGCTTTAGAGAATAAATTTCGACAAATTTGTTTAAACAAAAATGTTAAGCGGATATGCAGAATGTGGAAGCGAGATTCTTCTGCTTGCATTTCTATGTTTTTATCATTTATCAGTTTAAGCACATACGATTAAATNCAGAATGTGGAATCGAGATTCTTCTACTTGCGTTTCTATGTTTTTATCATTTATCAGTTTAAGCACATACGATTAAATGTAAAAAAAAAAATATTTTTAATTGCGGATCCAAAAGAAATATTTATTAGTTGCATTGAGTTACGCAAAAATAGTGCCGAAAATAAATCGATTGTGCTGAAGGTGCCGGCTGCTTCCGAAAGGGCCGAAAATGGCACAATGCACACTCATTTTCCATCACTGTCACACACAGGTTGCCAGGTTGACGTTTTTAACGTCATTTGGACGCTTTTTGTATCCCGTTGACGTTTGGACGTTTTTTGTGTAAAAATTACGTTTTTTAACTTCCCAGTAATTTTTCTTTTTGACGGTAAGGGTCTTTTAAGTAGAACTGATTTTGAATTACTTTCTTAAAAAATCTTTACAAGCTTTGTGTTTTGCAGCAGCTGCTTCAAAAGATATTTATTCTTTGGACACAGATGACTTTAATATGATGCAAACCAAGCGTACGCGCACTTTTTTTTATCTTGGACTAAGGATCCCGTGTTCAAAGGCTGGTTGGGTAAACACTTGAGGTTACGAGGCTTATTGTAATATTTGCAATAGGCACATTAAAAGCCAAATCAGGAAAAGCTGATCTATTGCAACACGCACGCTCGCAAAAGCATCAAAAAAGCTGTAGCGGAATAAAAGGTCAGAAACACTAGGCGACTTTTTTAAGACTTCATTGAAAATGTAACGAACGCAAAAAAGGCTTAAATATTGCTATGCTCCTTCTTAGCAGAACGTAATTTAGCATTTTCGACAACCGACCCCCTAACCAAATGCCTACAAAAAAAAAATAATTATTAAAAATCTACGCGATTATTTAGCCCATTCAAACTTGCACATTATTGCCCTGAAATTTAATGCGCTATCAAACTGCATACTCAAAAAAAATCTAAAAAATATGAATAAAAAGTTGAAAATCTAGCTGAAACTTTACAGATTTTTTATAACTTTTGCACAAAGTTTGAAATGAGGATTTAAATTTTGTTTTTTATATAATGAGCTTGGCTTTTATGGAAAAATAATAAACAAAAGAGAAACAGCCAAAATCGATCGAAATGTTGTTGACTTAATCAGCTGGTCACAAGTATATGTATAAAATGATTTTTATATTAACGATCTCAAACCAGTTTACAATGAATTTTAAATGTGCTCTGTCGAAATGACATTTTAATATACCTTACGTACATATCTATGTACCTTTGTATGCAATAAAAGTTTAGCAAGACGAATTTTTTGTACATACATTCATTTGAAAAAGACGTTTTTGGGTAGAAAATGACGTTTTTTCAGACCAAGAGGGACGTTTTCTCATGCCGAAGACTTGGCAACACTGGTCACACATACAATCTCACTATTCTGCTGACTTCGTTTTCCCCTTCCGATAACTTTTTGCTTCCGCGCTTGCCTAGCACCGCTGTGCAAAGCTTTGCACGCGCAGTCGTCCGCGACACACATGTGCTGATTTGGGCATCCCTAATGTAGAGAAAGCCTCCCCCAACATCCTCACCAAGTTTCATATCGAGCCCTATAAGGAGGCTTTCGCACGAGGCGATTTTCCAGGCAACTTTTGCGTTCAACTCACGCAGGGTTGCACGAAAAAAAAATTGAATAGCTAAAAATATAAAAATATATCAATATATTCGCCATAAAAATGCGTTTGCATTGTTCAACTTTGCATTCTACTTTTGGTTGAACGGCCTTTCAACTAATCGCTTTCAACAAAGTTGGTCGCCAGCGAACATTTAGCCATTCAACTTTTTTTTCGTGCAAACCTGCGTGAGTTGAAAGCAAAAGTTGAACCCAAAATCGCCTCGTGCGAACACCTTTTTATACATTCGCTGAAATTGGTTCCGTTTTGGAATCCAACCCTTGGGCGGTTAATGTACACAAAATACACGTGAACATTTCAAAGATCATATATTTATAAAAATATAAGTGTTAAGTGCTCTTTTTCATATGAAACTTTGCTAGTGAAAATGCAAGGAATTTACCAACGAATTAGTTAAATACTATTACTAATAAAGTGAAAAGAGTGATAAATAATGTAAATATATACGATTCTTAACACCCCCGCCAAGTTTCATGACGAAATTCGTGACAATTTTGTGAAAATAGCCAAAAACCGATGTAATGAAAAGCCAACCCCGCCGCGTTATTGTGGTATGACTACGGTGACCATAAATATATTTTGAAAATGCAGGACAATTTTTTATCAAATTTACCTACATATAATTCCGTAGTATAAAAATAACAAAAATATACTACATATATGTATACATTTCTCGTCATTTGAATAGCGCACCATTTTTTTGATTTTCTACTATACAAAGTATGCTTGACAAAATTTTTATATGGAAGAAAATGCGCAGCACCGTCAAAAAAAACTGTCGCCCCATGTTTATTTTTTTTTAATTTTAAAAAATTTTTAAAATGGGATGTAGACGTAGATTATGCTATATTTTTATAAAAAGCTAATGAATATTGAACAAACAAAAGGAAAACTGTACCTACTAAGTATTAAAAAGATGCGCTATTCAAATAACGAAGTGTATATTTCTTAATTATTAATCCAATTTTAAACTTTGAACATAAATCACATTTGCTTCATTGGTATTAATCTTTTAGTAATGAATATCTACAATATTATAATAAGGTATATTACATACTACTTTACACAAAAAAATACCCATGGTTTCAAAGAAGTGTTAGTAATTTTCCAGTTATTCCTCAATATCTCATGAAACGACCAACAGTTCGAATGGTATTGTAAGACTATGTGCAAAAATATATATTTTTTGTGCAGATTGTGTTCCGTAACATCTACATTTCTCATCAGATTTTCATTTACTGTAAAAAGAAAATGATTGAAATTTCAATTTTTCGATTTTGGTCGCTTGTAACACTAATAATTTTCATCGAAATCGGCAAAGTAATATATTTTTGTAAGAGGACTGTAGGTCGCTTTGTTGATTGGATAATTTTTTTATGAGATATAGACGAATAGGTTCGAAATGTACCAAAAAACACGTTTTTCGAAAAAATTACGAAAACGCTTGTTTGAAAGGAAAATTGGCTTAAAATATTTTTGTTTCTTAAGCGATTACCACAAAAGTTTTAGAACAGTGTTATCGATATATTTGATGCTGGTCTTCAATTTCTCGTCATCCATTGTCCATAACCGTACAATATTTAGAACGCATTGACTAGTTGAACCTTCAAAACCAGCTTTTATTTCGATTAGGAAAAGTTAATTTTTAAATATCGAAGAAAATGCGGGACAAAGGGAGACACTTGGAACAATTCAGTACATTTTGGGGGTTTTCTGTTTTGAAAAACCTCGCTGGACAGACCNGTTAATTTTTAAATATCGAAGAAAATGCGGGACAAAGGGAGACACTTGGAACAAATCAGTACATTTTGGGGGTTTTCTGTTTTGAAAAACCTCGCTGGACAGACCTTTAAATAACAGTACGGTCCTGCAAAAAACGGAACGGATGGTCCCCGTAGGTATGACCCATACAAATTGTAAGAGCATGAGGATTTTGAGTTGTTTGGCGCTTGACGCACCAATTCAGGGACGGCAACAAGTACCAAAAAGCTGACATTTTTCGTGAGGTACTTAAGCGGGTTTTACTTTATATCGATAGATTTCTTAAGTATTTTTAACTTACGTCACCTTCGATCCGCAGTGAAATACCGATCTTCGAAGCAAGGTTTTCATAAAACCGGATTCAATTATTATTAATTTATTACCGAATCATGTTCATAAAACACATATAAAAACATGCTTTGTGGCATGTATACACACCTTAACAAAAAATTAGTATTATATGCTTTTTTTTTACCAGCATATACATGCCTAATATATGAAAAAAACTACATACCAAATACATCAAACACATATAAAAACGTGAACCGTATTTTTTCAGATCGTCCCCAACCGCATAACCCATTGGGGCCTTCGGCTAGTTACCAAATTATACGATTTCCAAAAAAAAAAAATCACCGTGATGGCCACTGATATCTTAACAGAATGTTCTCGGCATTCACCGGTAAAATTACGTAATTCTTGTAAAATGATTTATTCCACTTACTTTGTTTTATGTCCTGTTTAATAAGATTCCAAATGTCCAGTTAAAATTATTAAATGCCAATGACAGTGCACTAAAACGTGCAGCAAATAAACACCCGATAAATGCTTAAAAATTCGAAGCCTACTGGAACAATCTCAGCACACCACGTTTGAGCCAGTGTATATTCGATTTTTTAGAGTTGCCTACTCCACTCTACTCCCACTTTTCATCGGCATAATTATCGAAATTAACCCTTATGGAAATACCGCAAAATATAAGTTGTGTTTAATGAAACTGAAAAAAGTGCAGAGCAGCTCAAGTTAGATCAGAACAGAGCAGCTGTTAAAAAAACAATAGAGCAGATTACAGCAACGCAGATCATAAATCTCATGAAACACTATTCAGGCAGAAATTCTCAAAACAGTTGATTGCTCGACAGTTCAATTCATCAATTGTAAAGTGTGTGTGTGTGTTTGCTTGCTCTAAGTTACTCCATCATAAAAGATGGTGCAGAAAATCGTGCTCTAAGTTGCTCCACACCTTTTCCAAGAGTACTTCAGAAAGCATCAAATACTTCAGAATAGTAAATTGTACTTCAGAAAAAGTAAAATGTAATTCAGGATAGTCAATTGTACTTCAGAAACCGTAAAAAGTATTTCAGAAACTGTAAAGTTTTCTTCAGAATAGTCAATTGTACTTCAGAAACTGTAAAAAGTCTTTCAGAATAGTCAATTGTACTTCAGAAACCGTAAAATGTACTTCAGAATAGTCAATTGTACTTCAGGAACCGTAAATTGTACTTCAGAAACCGTAAAATTTACTTCAGAAGACGAAAGTTACTACATACATATTGTAATTATTTAAATGGTATATAAAATAGTATTTTTAAATATGTTTNTTCACTGTTCTGAAATACATTTTACGGTTTCTGAAGTACAATTGACCATTCTGAAGTACATTTTACGTTTCCTGAAGTACAATTGACTATTCTGAAGTACATTTTACAGTTTCTGAAATACATTTGACGCTTTCTGAAGTACTCTTGGAAAAGGTGTAGTTCCACTTAGCGCAGGCTCATGAAACAAAAAGTAGAGTAAGTTAGAGTAAGAAAAATCCTCATGAAACACAAGTTTGTGAGATATCTTAACCTGGCGTAAGCTAGAGCAGCTCATTAAACACAACTATAGAGAACCCAAAACGCACAAACTGTTTTCTTAGGTTGCAAACAGAGTGGAAGCGAAGCCGAAGATGAAGATGAAGAACGTTCCCACGACAGTCGGGTCTACGTAACCGGAACGACCCAGATTTATATCTGGCCAAGGACTCTCACTCCAGAAACACTCCCCAAAAATTCTTTGGGGAATTTGTATTCTGCTACAACAACAACAACAACATGAAGATGAAGACGGAGCCGAAGACGAATTGTTTGCGTTGCGCCAATGCTGGCGAGTGCACATAGTGGAAGATGAATGAAATGAAGATTTGTTTCTAAATAAAACCTTTTTTTTTAGAAAAAATCAAAAGAAAATAAAGAAAAAACAGAAGTTCATGAAATAAATTTGTATAGGAAAACTTTTGGAGAATTTCGCCACTTTTATTATGTGTTACGGCAAGACGGACAGACATTTTTCGAATATACAAGAATGCCAATTAATACGTTTAATTACATTTTGCAAAAAATTTAGCCAATTTCTTGAAAAACGCGTTGTTTCACAATTGCAAACAGTTAAATAAATTGTAAACAACTCATCACAGCAAGCGATTAGTCTTTGAAAACAGTACCGCACAGAGGGTCAATTCCCATTCTGCGTTATCGTGAAATGAAGTGAAAAGTATAAAATTAACACCGAAATAAATGCGGTGTGCAGGTGTTAATTTTATCACTTCACGATAAGGCAGAACGGGAATTGAGCCTCAGTTAAAGTGATCACTTTCACATGTTTACTACTGCAATGTTTTTCGTCATCTTCATGTTGTTGTTGCTGTTGTTGTAGCGGCCCCGCCCAGATCGGTTGATATCTCAGTCGTTGTCGTCAAGTTCCACTAACGGCAGCTCTAGGGAGCGTGCAGCTTCTATCGGGTCGGTCCACAAGGACAAAGCCGTTAGGGTTGTCGGGTTTTCCGGGCATGCGAAGAGATGTTTCGAGTCATGTGGGGTCTCTCCGCATGCCGGGCACTCATTTGGCACATCCTCATTCAATCTACTCAGGTAGAAGTTTAACCTACTGCAGTAGCCAGAGCGTAGTTGGGCTATTGTCGTTCGTGTCTCCCGAGGCAGATGAAGCTCCGTCTCGTCTATGTCCGGTTGCTTTATGAACCTCTGGACTTCGTNAAGTTTAACCTACTGCAGTAGCCAGAGCGTAGTTGGGCTATTGTCGTTCGTGTCTCCCGAG
>NW_016158004.1:0-1596 GCF_001687245.7 Rhagoletis zephyria
TAGCGTGCTGCTGCTTGGCGTTGCTGGTGTACCTGTGGCTTTTGCTATTACGGCTAATGCCGTTATGCCCACCGCCGCTGGTGGCGCGGGTGCTGTGGTAGATGTTGTTGTTGTTGCTGTTGTTGTAGCTGTAGTTGCTGTTGTTGTTTTGTTTTTTTGGTTTTTTGTTTTTNTTACGGCTAATGCCGTTATGCCCACCGCCGCTGGTGGCGCGGGTGCTGTGGTAGATGTTGTTGTTGTTGCTGTTGTTGTAGCTGTAGTTGCTGTTGTTGTTTTGTTTTTTTGGTTTTTTGTTTTTTGTTTGTATTTGTGCTCATCTTTTTCGTACGACCGCCTGCTCGACGAGGCGAGCTCAGCAGTCTAATGTTTTGAAGGGGATCTTCAAAGTCCGCCGCGCCAGCGCCCCTTGTCGCGGTAAGGCCACCGTTACTCCCCGATGCGGCCCGGTGTCGGAAAGGCGCCNTTGTGCTCATCTTTTTCGTACGACCGCCTGCTCGACGAGGCGAGCTCAGCAGTCTAATGTTTTGAAGGGGATCTTCAAAGTCCGCCGCGCCAGCGCCCCTTGTCGCGGTAAGGCCACCGTTACTCCGCGATGCGGCCCGGTGTCGGAAAGCGCCGTTCTAATACAGCCGGATTATTCCCTCCTGGCTGCAAACCGTCCAATAGGCACGGTGTCGCTTAACACCCTGGATTAGGAGGTGGCAGTTCTTGGTCACTGTTCTCCAGCGGCCTAAATCTGGAGGGAAGGTAGCGCGGAGGCTGCCGCATCCACGTTACCTCAGACCAGAAGAAGACCGGTTGGAGATTCAGCTNGGCCTTCGATATGTAGGGGTCGTTCCGGTGTTGAGGATGGTCAGGCCAATGCGGGCTGCCATTTCAAGGACCAGCGCCCTAGCGAGGGTTGCTTGGGGCATACCCCATTCCACGCCTCTTGCGTTGAAATCTCCAGCAACAATTATGTGGCCGGTTATAACGCGAAATTCGTCTTCAAGGTCTTCGAGCTTTTCCCTGAAGACAAGGACTGTGTCCTTTTGAGACAGGTAGTAGCTCAGAAAAGCGATTTGCGCCATTTTCACCCAGACGTAGCAGCGTCCGACCCCGCTGCCCTCTGCGCGATGATTGGGGTTAGCAACACATATCGCGGCCAAGCCTGATTGGTCAACATGCCAGGTTTCCTTTGTTCTATAGGGTTCACTGATGATGACAGCGTCTGCTCTTTGTTCAAGAACCAATTGGTCCAGCAGGTCATCAGCTACCCTACTCCTGTTCATATTGCCTTGNCCAGTCTTCCCCTGGTGTTTGTTTGGGGCATACCCCATTCCACGCCTCTTGCGTTGAAATCTCCAGCAACAATTATGTGGCCGGTTATAACGCGAAATTCGTCTTCAAGGTCTTCGGGCTTTTCCCTGAAGACAAGGACTGTGTCCTTTTGAGACAGGTAGTAGCTCAGCAGAGCGATTTGCGCCATTTTCACCCAGACGTAGCAGCGTCCGACCCCGCTGCCCTCTGCGCGATGATTGGGGTTAGCAACCCATATCGCGGCCAAGCCTGATTGGTCAACATGCCAGGTTTCCTTTGTTCTATAGGGTTCACTGA
>NW_016158004.1:1621-10227 GCF_001687245.7 Rhagoletis zephyria
GGTCATCAGCTACCCTACTCCTGTTCATATTGCCTTGTATAAATTTAATCATATTCTCCCAAGCTTTGTATTAGCCTCAGCAAGGGCATCCCTGAAGACCTTGCATGCTCCCGACCCGGGCAGGTGATAGCAGGTAGCAGCTTGGGCTTTCTTTAGATGCAGAGGCTATGTGGCCCTGCTTACCACATTTCCAGCATGAACTGCTTCTGTNCGCCTTTTTGTGGCCATACCCCAGACAGCGGAAACACCTTTGGACATCCGCGCGCTCTCGGACGCGGCAGATAATCCAACCTACTCGCAGCTTCCCCTTTTCAATAAGAGTCCGGCCTGGCAGTTTGTCGATTTCCACCACGGCCATTCTTTGTTCTCGCGAGTTTACAGCGAGGAGAGAGACGCGAAGTTGGCCATTCATCTTGTCTCCTAATTCCCGCGTATAGCGTTCTCCACTTCTGGGGCCGTGGTTAGGCAGTCCATGCCCAGAACTTCTAGACGTAAACGTGAGACTCCAAGCTGGCCAATGGCAGTGCACACATCTTATTACATCAAACGAGCAATTCTTGTATATATATATATATATATCCACAAGGTTCTTGGGAACGGCTGTAACGATTTTTATGAAATTTGGTACACAGATAATGTTTGGGATTTTAAGATTATCTGAATAGGCATTATCTCCGAGAGGACTCGTATAAGGTTGCCACCTATTCGAAATTAGTTACAAATCAATTAAAACATCATAATATGGGTATCAAATGAAAGATATTTTAAAGATCTCTAATTCATAAGTATTTTAATAGGGTTGCCACCTATTTTGAATCACATAGTTATTTAATTTTTTGTTAAAAAAGGGTAAAATATTACTGTTTATGGGTATCAAGAGAAGGTCCTTAAACAATGCTTTTCCTATATACAAAATTTTATCCCTTAGGATAATAATGTAAGGTTGCCACTTGTTTTCAATTCTACACAATTTTTCTGAAACATCGCAATATGGATATCAAATGAAAGGTATTGTTGAGAGCTTTGGTCAGAAAATATTTTCCATCAGGGTTGCCACGCTTCTAAATAATACAAAATTTTATCTTTCTAATTTCAATCAACATATTTTTATGTATACACAGTACATAGGCGCTCAAGATTTGTACCATTTATTCCCTCCTATTTCGGAATAGGGTTGCCACCTAAACTTTAGAATAAGGAATTTACTTAATAGATATCGAAATCCATTTTTTTCCAAAATATCTTTTTAAAGCCATCCAAATCTTGAAAACTTTAAAAAGTTTATGCACTCCGGGCAAAGCTCCGTCAACCTGGTACTTTTCCTTAAATGCTGAGTGGTCGCCACAGCGCTCCATTTCGATGAGCACGCCGCCTTCGCGGGTTTTCCGAACAGATCGAATTACGGTCTCCGTCTTCTCAGGTTGGAGCTTACCACGTATCGTTCCCAGCACCTCTGCATAGGTTTTGCCTTCAGCTGGCTTAATGATTAGTTTGGCGAGACTCTTCTTTTTTCTCACCCTCTTCTTTTTTTTGCGGCTGGCCGCCTCGCCCTTATTGACCAAGGGTTCACCTGGCGCTGGCCCTGGCTTGGGCTTTCTGCTTTTTATATCCGTTTTCCATTGATTATCTGGTACGGTTTTCTATGCACTATTATTATTATTACCATTATTGTTATTAGCATTGTTAATAATAATATTCTTACTACTATTATTATTATTATTAGTCTTTTTTTCTTTCCGGCTCGCCTGTAGGGGAGTCCGATCGAGTTCGAGCTCTCTTTTGCGAGCCAGGGCCAGTTTTCTGCAGCTCGGAAAGGGTAGACCCCTTCCGGCGCTGCTCTCAGGGGTAGCTTAGTATATTTAGGCTCGCCTCGATTTGGGCCATACCCGTTTTAATGTCCATGGACACATTTTTCTGCTTGGAGGCAGCACTCTGCATCTTCTTCAACACGAGCCGAATCTGGACCAATTGCTCATTTTCATTGCCTTCGCAAGTTTCCAAGCTTGCGGTGGCATGCTTTTCTGTGTTTGCAGCAGTTGGCGTTTGATGACCACCATCCCGGCTGCCGTGAGTTGTCGTTTGCAAAGGTGTCCCCTTCTGCACCACGTCGACGGCTTTCTCCGTGCTCGTGGTGCCGGCTTTTGCCTGCAGAGGAGCTTGTGGCGGGGAGCGCACAACCCTACTGCTCTTTCTAAATGCACTGCATTCTTCCTCGGGAACATCTATTATATTTGTTTTTGTTGTTTGTTTAATCATTTTAGTTATGTTGAGTCTCCGCTTCAAGCCGCTATCTCCACACGTAGCACAGTCGCTTTAAGTGTCCCGAAGTTCCCTTCTCTCAAAGAAGCAGGCCATCGCGAGGGTTGACACAAATCCTTGTGGGATATTGTGTTCAGAGCCAAGACAACGCAAAACCAGGAGTAAATCTCAACTGGACCTGTGCGGCCAACTAAATGGCGACGTGTATTGAACGTACTTGAAGACCTGCCAGGATTTTAACGAGACGGAGGCGGTTTCAGCGTTAGCCCACCAGCCATTTCTGTGAGGTGTCCCCTTCACATACTAAAGTGGTGGAATACTGCTATGGCCAGCCCAATGTCGAATTAATCGTATACATGTTCCAGTATGGCATGAACAGGATCTAACTGGTCTCAATCCTGGGATGCTTTTTGGGAGTCGGCATCTGTTCGCCCGGATACAGGAGGTTCATCAAGCATTTCTGATCTTTTAAATCAGGCCCTCGGCTCCTGCCGCTCTTGGTCTGGGACTGCTTATTGGATATTCGCAGCTAACCCACCGAAGTAGGCCGTTGACGATAGGCCCTGTGTGACCCCGGTAAGGCCCTGAGCTTAGCCCTTATAATAGCCATAAAATAACAAAAACAAATAACTTAAGGACGAGCACACCTAAAAGTTAAACATTATAATAATAGAAATATTAACAAAAAAAACGAAACCAACAACCACATGATCAAGTGAATTGCAGCGGAATAGCTGCGCTTGATCGTAGTTGGCTTACCAAGTGAAATAGGGGAAATAAGCAACTAGAATTAACAAGGCGAACTTAGCACAGTGCGTAGGCAACTGGCTGAGTCAGTGGGATCGTCGGTTCGAATCTTACTGAAAGAAGTCTGATGAGGAAATGTAGTGATTTCCGAAATAGCTATCACTTCTACCATTATTTCAAATTATTGTTGCTTTTCCACAATAAGTTTTCATTAAAAACGGCCTCAAGCTCAATAAAAATTGTTGAAGTTAATATTTAATTTCTAACCTAACCTACATGTGTATGTATGTAACTGAATCCCCTTATAAAAGGTTTACATATAAAAACATTATCCTCATTTTCGCTCTTAACTCCCTTATCTGTAAATAGAAAAAGAAATTAGCCATACAAAATTATAATTATAAAATAATCTCAGGTTAAACCGATAACTTTTTGGTGTCCAACATATTTTTATCGATTATACTTGCGAGGAAGAGGAGGAATGTCAAATGCAAAAAACAAACAAAAATTGACGCTAGCAAAGAAAAGAGGTTTGTAAAGGTATTTTTAATAAAATATTAAGTTAAAATATATTTAAATAGGATATGTGTAGCATATAAAAGTGAGCACGATGGCACAGAGAGGAATCTTAACTTTTCCTCGAGAAGTGAGAATAACAAGCACATCCAATTTGGCAACTATCGAGCTTTGATTGAGATTATCTATATCTATACTAATTATATAAAGAGAATTCCCTTTTTTTGTAACAGGTAATCTCGCGAACGGCTGGACCGATTTTCATGAAATTTTGTATACAAATATCTTTCGGTAACCACCATGTTTTAGGCTAAAAAATTTTTACTTTTTTTCGGGTAAGTGGACCAGGGACCGGTCTATTCGAAAAAATCTCATTATAGTCCGATTTGCTTAAAATTTATTACGTAAGTAGCTTTTTAGCATATATTAGCATATGTGACCCATTTTTTCCGGGAAGTGGTCTAGGGACCGATCTATTCGAAAAAATCGAATTTACGGTCCGATTTCCTTAAAACTCGGTGCGCAGATAGCTTTTTAGCATGTATTAGCATAGGTGATCAATTTTTTCCGAGAAGTGGACCAGGGATCGATCTATTCCAAAAAATCGCATTTATTGTCCGATTTGCTTAAAATTCGGTACGCAAGTAGTTTTTTAGCATATATTAGGATATATGGTCCATTTTTTCCGAGAAGTGGACCAGGGACTGATCTTTTCGAAAAAATCGTATTTACGGTCCGATTTGCTTAAAATTCGGTACGTAGGTAGCTTTTTAGCATATATTAGCATATATGATTCGTTTTGTCCGAGAAGTGGACCAGGGAAATCGTATTTATGGTCCGATTTGCTTAAAATTCGGTACATAGGCAGCTTTTTGGCTGGATAAGCTTATAGATTCCTGTTTTCCAATTTTCATGCTATTTCAAATATAAATAGCTTTAAGTAACGACCATATCAAGGGGCGAATTCGTCACTAGGCAAGATTTTTTTTGCGCCAATCAGAAACAGCGGATACTGTCAAAATATATTTATAATATATAATACATCTCAACTAATTTATATTTAGAAAGCCGTTTGTTAGTTTTCGCAAGGCTCGAGAGCGGCTGAACCGATTTTTTTGAAACTGCCACCTGCCGCACGTGTCCCAAGGATGGTTTTAGGCTGAAAAAAATCTATATGTAAAGGGGGCGTGGCACTTCCCATACAAACCGAATTTCTCATGCTACATATCTCTGAAAGTGTGCATGGTAGAGTTTTGGAAATTGGTATGGAGATATACGAAATCAATCGCATACCCTTGGAGAAAAATTTTAGCTATTGTAAAAAGGGGTGTGACATCTCCCATACAAACCGAATTTTTCATACTGCTTATCTCTGGAAATTTTTTGGTAGAGTTCTAGAGTTTTGTATGGAGATGTACGAAATAAATCGCATACTCTTGGAGAAAAATTGGAACTATTGGAAAAGGGGGTGTGGCATCTTCCATACAAACCGAATTTTTCATACTGCCTAACTTTGGAAGTGTTCATGGTAGAGTTCTGGAACTTGGTATGGAGATATACGAAATCAATCGCATACTCATGAAGAAAGAGGGCAGCTGTTGGAAAGGGGGGCGTGGCTCCTCCCATATAAATCGAATTTTTATACTGCATATCTCTGAAAGTATTCATGGTACAGTACTGGAACTTCGTATGGAGATATGTATATAGTTGAAATCAAGCCCATACTCATGGAGAAAATTTGGGCTATTTGAAAAGGGGTGTGAGGCCTACAAACGTACCGACCTTTAGCTATCTTTGAATGAATTTTTTTATTCTTCTGTAGGTGTGTTTGTGAGTGAAATCCTCCTAAATGGTTGTACGGATTTTAACGAAACTTTTTGTGTATTTGAGTGGGTCTCTGGATGGTTTAGTTTCACAATTTAATCCGACAGTTGGCGCTGTAGTTGAGTTATTACTAAAAATCTTATTTATGATCCGATTTGGCTAATGTTTTAAATAAGTGTGCAATACTATTGCAAAAACGTGCTGCCAAGTGGAACTGAAGTCGAGCTATTACTAAAAATAGCCAAGTGAGAAAAGGGCCCGTGAAGGTCAGATTAAATCGACCTGTTGCACCATTGAGTATATCGAACGCTCCAGCGTTGCAATTGGCCCAATGGATGTGATTTTCCAATATTATTGTGCGTTCAAACCTTTAAGGTATTTCGTTTCAAATAAGTATATGTATATTGCATTTCTGTAGAACAATGATTCGCACCCATTTTGAAACTGCCACCTACTATACTGTAAAGCTTCTAGGACATTCACTATAGAACCGGGTCATTGTTGCCGCTAGGGAATGAAGAGGAAAAAATTTATTTCGCTTTGGGAGTAACCGTGCTATGAAATGCCGCACAACTGGAGAATTTCAAGAACGGATATAACACTTTCCTTAGGTTATTTAAAGCGGCAAATAACTACCAAACCTTAATCTTAGCAGACAAATGTGCCAATGGAAATCGTTAACGTGAATTGTTGGTAAAAATGTTGGACCAAAAAGTTTCAATAAAATATATAAAAATTTTGGGCGGGACGAAGTTCGCCGGGTCTGCTAGTATTTATATATAACCGTACTTTTATGCTTTGCCGTACGCATATGTTTACACATCAAATTTCATGAGTACCTAGTACTCACGCTTTTTTTTAACAGATGAAAATTTAAACAATTTCTACGCCTGTCAGTAAAGTTATAATACCAGCATATCACGCAGAAAGGATTCTCGCATTCACTCCGAACATGTGAACGGATAACAGTAGTTTATCACAATCATAACTTTAGTGTGAGCATACACACTCCGTATTCATACGATGTGTATACATTAGAGTGGTTTTAAAAAATCGGCTTTCGATTTTCACAAGTGCTCACGCCTATAAATGTGCTACTTAGTGAAAAAATACAATTGTGAAAGTTTGAGCCCAATCGGAACATGCCTTCACGTGACCTGAAGTTTGAAAAAACGACAGTTTTTCGAGAAAATATTGCGACTGATTCTATCTAAAATTTACCATTAGATGAAAGTTAATTTTATTGACTTTAAAGTAAATTATACTACAGGCGCCTTTCTGGTCAGGTTTATGAAGTAAATATTACGATTTAAGTATTTTTTTTTGGTTTCCGTTTATTGTTTGTGAAATCTTGGTACAGTAAAGCCCGCTTAAGTAGCTCACGAAAAATGTCAGCTTTTTGAGGTACTTAGGCGGGTTGGGTACTTAAAAGAACCCGCTTAAGTACCTCGATGCGGGTACTCAAGCGAACATAATTACTGATGTAGTTACATTTTCTTGTTAACTTACATAAATACTTGAATAACAACATTCAATGAAGTATACATAGGTTAAAACCAAAATCGTAGCATTATGTAAACACATAAACAAGTAAAGGAAAACTTAAAAAAAAAAATAGTGCAATGGTATGTAATTTTTACAAGAATTAAATTGTTTAAAAAGTCAAAGTTGGACATATCATTTTGTACCAAATTCACAATAATATTGTTTGCCAGTTATGTTTATTTTTTAATTTTTAAAATTTTTCAATCAATTAAAACGCAGTTCATTCCCTAACATATACCATATAAACCTAAGCTTAAGATTTTGTAGAACACTTAAAAAAAATAAAAATAAAATCAGCATAATTTCAAACTTTTTTCTCAGAAGTGTTTTTTGAGTACACAGTTTTATAGCCCATTCAATTTTAGTGTAATAATGTGCAAGTTTCAAGTGGCTAAAAGTTACCGTTGATTTTTTAGAATTTTTTTACCGAAGATGTGTAGCGCTGCTACTGAATTTCAAAATACGTAAATATTTTAAGGAATTTTAAGAGAGCACTTTAAAGGCGAAAATTATAAGTAAAATAGTAAATGGGGCATGAAAAATCGAGGTACTTAGGCGGGTTGGGTACATAAGCGGGGAGGTACTTAAGAGAGGGATTTTCTTCAGAATACATTAAAAAATTCACGGTGTCCAAAAATGTTGGTTACATAAGCGGGTTAGGTACTTAAGCGGGGGGTACTTAAGCGGGTTTCACTGTATGTTTTAATTTTTATTCATGACCAGGGAACGGATTTTATGGAAATTGCCTTTTTTCTGCTAAAGAGATAGAGTATATTCGATTAAGAATGTCCACGATTTAGCTTTCCCTGATTCCATATATACACATTTGATGTTGCCTTTTTTAAGATATTTGCCTTTTTTTGCCTTTTTTAAGATATTTGCCTTTTTTGCCTTTTATACCTTTAAAAAAGTGATTATAGCATTTACAATTTTTTTTAAAGAACACAAAATATACACATTCCAATGCGGCGTATAGAAGCGAAGGGACCTCTTGCCAACTTGGTGTTGGAAAAATTCAAAGCCGTTTTCTCAGCTAACGTAGGCCTGGAGACAATAAGGGGTGTGGATAAAATTGTACAGGGTGAGGAAAACGCCCTTATTCCTGATAAGATGAACGTTTCAAACGTTCCATATTTAAATTGGGCTCCATTTGTATCAACTTGCGTCGAGCGCACATTAAGTTCATTCGAGGCTTTTCTTCGCGAAAATCGAATGAAAATGCTGCTAGAAAACTTCAAAATGTATCTTGTGGTTCAATGTTACTACAACTATAAAGATTAAAGTTTTATGAGTTAGAAACTCGAAAGGATAAAATAGTCAAAGATTCAAAGTACAAATTTTTCATATAATGAAACTAGTTCATAGTTTTTCTCTTTTTACTTGTAATATAAACATTTCCAAAATAAATGTATTTTTTGAATGTTCTTCGTATTTTCTGTCTTTTTTTAGTGCCTTATTTGGCTTTTTTTGCAATACCTTTTCCTGCCTTTTTCGGCAAAACATAAGCCTTTTTTGTAATACCTAGCAGAGCTGTGTAATGATTGAATCAATTGAGTGTGCATTCTCATTTTTTTCGTTTCAAAAATGTGATTGTTTGATTTAAAAAATTTAACAACCACTCTTGAGATTGGTTACAAATTGTAAACACAAAATATGTAGTGTGTTATGGAATGGTTGACACCCATTCACATAGAGAATGTGAATGCAAAAAAAAA
>NW_016158004.1:14880-46169 GCF_001687245.7 Rhagoletis zephyria
TTCTGATACCTAGTGCCTTTTCCTGCCTTTTTCGCTATTTTATTTTGCCTTTTCCAGCCTATTTCGTTATTTTATTTTGCCTTTTTTATAGGTTTTTAGGTCCTAAAAATCCGTTCCCTGTTCATGACTTTTGTAAGTAAAAGTTACTGATTGATTTTTATTGGCGGCTTTTACAAATAAAACTGTGATTTGTTTTGTTTTAGATTTTATATTTGGTTTCAATACTGTTGCATTTGTTGAAATTGCTTTAAAGTATTTAATGCGAATAAGGCCTATTTTTAACACTAGTCGCTACAGGGGCATTATTACATTCTTCTGGGTCTTCATAAAATAAAATAAAAATTTTAAAACAATTGAGTGCTGGTAAGCGAAGTATTTTTCGTACAAAACGAAGAAAACTTACTCAAAAACAGGACTGTTAAACCGAAAAGGTTTGCAAAGCGGAAATGCAGCCAAAAGTGAAAATTTCGTACAAAATCCATTTCGTGAAGCAGTATTTTGCAGGGACCGTTACCGTTATGATTTTTTTAATAAAAATCAAAATTTAATCGTTATGTTGTGATTAGTATTTTTTCGGTAATTTTTAATCGTTATTCTATGATTTTTATTTTTCGATCATTTTTAATCGTTATACTATGATTTTTATTTTTTCGATCATTTTTAATCGTTACTTTATGATTTTTATTTTTTCGATCATTTTTAATCGATATTTTATGATTTTTATTTTTTCGATAATTTTTAATCGTTATTTTGTGATTTTTATTTTTTCGATCATCTTTAATCGTTATATTATGATTTTTATTTTTTCGATCATTTTTAATCGTTATACTATGATTTTAATTTTTTCGATCAAAAAAAGCAGTCTTAGTTTTTTAATGTGTAAACCGAATGTGCACAGATTTGACAAAAACCAGTTTTACAAGGCATGCATATGTACACTACAATCAGTTGTATGGAGGCTATAGGTTATAGCGACCCGATCTTCGCCATTTTTATTGTAATTATTCTTTTGATAATGGGTGGAAATAATGCGAAATTTCATGTTCCTATCTACATAAATGGAGGAGTTATAACGAAAAATCTTATATCTGAACAATCAGTTGTATGGGAGCTATATGTTATAGTGGCTTCTCTTCTAATTGTGGTACTTACAAACATCGCACCAAAGTTATAATGCCATTTCATGCTCATGAAAGGTATAAAAATAGGGGTATACTTTTTTCGATATAGAACAATCCTTGGGGGTGAGAGCATTACAATTCCGACTTTACTGTGTACATAAGCATGCCTTGTAAAACTTTTTTTTAAGTAAAATCTGTGCACATTCAGTTTACACATTAAAAAACCAAGAATAACTTCTATTTTTGATCGAAAAAATTAAAATCATAGTATAACGATTAAAAATGATCGAAAAAATAAAAATCATAAAATAACGATTAAAAATGATCGAAAAAATAAAAATCATAGTATAACGATTAAAAATGATCGAAAAAATAAAAATTATAAAACAACGATTATTTTTGATCGAAAATATAAAAATCATAAAATAACGATTAAAAATTATTGAAAAAATAAAAATCAAAGAATAACGATTATTTTTGATTGAAAAAATATAAATCATAAAATAACGAATATACAATGATTTTTAAATAAAAATCCTTCATGATAACGATTATTTTCGGTCCCTGCTATTTTGGCAAAATTGTGCACGCATGGGCGTAGCCAGGTAGGGGCAGGGGGGTGCTCGAGCCCCCCCCCTAACTTTAAAATTTTCCTTATATATATATAAAATAGTACCCTGAAATACCAGCTTAATAGGTCGAGCCTCCCCCTAAATTTCATTCTGGCTACGCCGATGTGTGCACGTAAGCAGAAAATGCACCAAAGCGAATAGGCAATAGGAATTTGTTTTTCTGTTATTATTAAAGAAATCTATTCAATGTGTCCATTTCTTACAGTTGAGGTTTGGACATATCGAAATAATCTGGACAAACTCCAGTCTTGCTTTAAAGTGATATACTAGAGACACTTTACCACAATTTTACCTATTAAATATTAAATATCTTCTAAACCGTGTATTTTTAAGAAAATATTGAGGTTTACATTTAATGCTGACTTTACAATTATTTACAGCTACTTAAGGATGTAAATCAATTTACTGACAGTAAGGGGCCTCACATACACATATATATGTGAATATATATATACACATGCAAGTATGAATACGGAGTGTGTAAGCTCACACTAAAGTTATGATTGTAAATAAACTGCTGTTGTCCGTTCACATGTTTTTTCGGAGTGAATTCTTGAATACTTTCGGCGTGATATGCTGTTATAATTTTTCTAACAGGCGGAGAAATTGTTTAAATTTTATAAATAAATAATTATATTAAATTTAAAATTTTTCAGACGAAAAAAATATATTTTGGTAGGGTTGTGTGTCAATATAAATGTTCAAATTTGTATTTTCAGAGAAAAAAAATAAATTCCGTACCATTGTAAAAAATTCAAATGTTCACAAAAAGGCTAAATTTGAAAAATTTTACGGAGTATATTTCATGTGAGTAGAACATTATTTGAGCGAAAAATCACCTGGAAACTCGAACGTCGGTAAATTTGTGACCCACTTGAGATGGCCTTACCCATATGTAAATGCTCTGTTTTGTATGTACTCGTATGAATCATATTTTAGAACGTATCAGAAAAGTAGCATTTACATATGGAAATACATATCGTGTAAGGAAGTTGTAAATAAGGTGTGATGGACAACTTAAATCGGCTCTCTTTTAAGGGCTATAATGTCAAAATATACATGTAAACAAACGATCAAACATTTTTTTTTATTTCAAAATGCGAAATTCAATCACACTGTTTAAAATACATTTTGGGAACTGCTTACTTATAAATTATGTCTCTCTACACACATTCTTACATTTGCAAACAAAAAGAAAATACATCAGCTGATTTGACAATTTTGGCTCACGCTGATTAAAGCAGGGGCGCTCAACAGGTTTAACTTACTGTTCCAATCGACAAAAACGCCAATTTGGGAATTGCAAAAAATATTCCAACACCAAATCAATGATGCAGGCACACACGTTGCAAGCCAACGCAAGGCTTCAGTGTTGCTTTTACTGAGTCAACGTGTGTTTTGTTTGTTTTGCTGTTTTTTTGTAACTGAGCTGAAGCGAGCCACACACTATGTTTATACGCACAGAATAATAGACTTAATTGAAAGCGCATTGACACCGTACACATTTCGCTCTAGTGTTTATACTTACGGCTTTATATCGGCATCAAAGTAACCGTCTTCATAAGCAAACAAAATCAGCTGTTTTCATTAGACATTTTATAAGTTAACATAATGGAAAGTGATAAAAATCTAGTTTTATTCGGCATTATAAAATCGTGGCAAAGAAAAAGAACGATTATTATTAATCAGCTTTTAAATACTGATGCGATTATTTGGAATTTGAGCGGAACAGCTGATCTCCAATTCGCTTTGAGTGAGAGCGGTGTTTATACACTCTTTCTAACTGTCTGGAGAAATAAACTACCGATTTGAAATGGAGTGTGAGCCAAAACACTTCGCTCTTTCAAAGCGAATTGAAATTCAGTTTATACATATGTTTTGAATCGCGGCGAAATGAATTAAAGCGACTTATGCATGCGTATAAACGTAGTAACAGTGATGTTGTTGTGAGCGAAATGAGCCAATTGAGCTACTGGATGAGCACTCCTGGATTAAAGCATCTAACAAAAAAAAATATATGTACATACATATATTGCGAAGAAAGAGCGCATAATATATTTTAATGAATTTTATGTATTTATCTTCTCGCTACAGCAAGTCATTTTCATTCTCATTGTTCTTAGTTCTGAGGAAACCGTAAAATAATATTAAGTTAAGTGCCATGAGCTCTTATGTTTTTACACAAATTTGACGGTAGTTTACCAGTTTGTCCGCGAAAAGGATATGTATATAGTAATTTTTCAAGAAGGGGCAACCCTATTCAAAAAATAAAACTTATTGCACACCTAATTGCCAAGGCATTTCATATGACATCTCATGTTTTCAATGCAATGAACGGTGCGGATCTTATAATTTTTTTGTCTGTTAAAAAAAATAGAAACTTTTTGTACATTTGGATGCCAAGTCGTTTCGTTTGACGCCTCTATTTTTTGTCCAACGAACAGCACACATCTTAAAATTTTTAGCACAGTTAATCTAAAAATTTAACCTTATTGCACATCTGAAGACCAAGGTCTTTCATTTGACTTCCACTTTTGAAAATTTAAATAACTCTGTGAATCTGACGTCATTAACAAAAATGTCTTTGCGTATTATGCAAGGTACTAATTTTTAAATAGGAGGAAACCCTACTCAAAGATAAAGGATTATTCGACATCCGTAGACAATACGCTTTCACTTTGTACCTAATTTTTTTCATCCAATGAAGGTGCGGATCTTATAATTTTTAATCAGGTGGCAACCATACCCAAAACATAATATATTATTGCACATCTGGAGGCCCAAATTTTTTTAATTTTTCGCACAGGTTATAGCCGCCATTGAAAAATACGACCTTACTACAAATATGAAGGCTAAGCCTTTCCATTTGACACCTCATTTTTAAAATTGAATGAACCGGTCAAATCTGATGTCATTAACAAAAAATGCCCTCGAGTATTATACCTACATATGTATGTATGTAAGTATATGGGCAGATCTAAAAAACCCTTTGTGTTATTTAGCTTTATTTTCATTGTTGTAAACTATTTCAAGCTGCTTGTGGGTATAATTTATAGACGTATACTTGAAACCTAAAAAAATTTTGAATAAATTTGTTGCATAACTTTTGAGTTATAGATGTTTTAATTCAAAAAAACATCTTGTTAATTTGTGTTCATTTCCTTTTATCATATCACAGCGCACGGCAGTGCGCGTGAGTGACGAAAGCAGCCACAGTAGCATGCTGAAATGACTCGCTTTCACAGCGCACGTCAGTGCGCGCGAGTGACCAAAGCAGCCACAGTAGCATGCTGAAATGACTCGCTTTCACAGCGCACGTCAGTGCGCGCGAGTGACCAAAGCAGCCACAGTAGCATGCTGAAATGACTCGCTTATATATACCCGAGATTTGGAAGTTTTTATCCAGACGTCCAATCGACAAGTCTGAGATATCGTTGGAAAGGTCTTGCAGAGTGTGTCCAGAAATTGTATTCAACTTTCATAAACGATTAACCGGATTCTGAAAAATTAGGCTAAAGTGTTGCGAAACAAAAAACGTTTTTTGCTTTTGCCGGTTTAAGGGGGCATGTGGGTACATCCAACATATTAAGTGTTATTCTATAGGCCAATACCTTTCAAACGATACCTTATATATTAAGTTCCGGCTACTAGTTGAAAAGATATAGCGGTAAATGTGTTTTGGTTCGTGTCTCCACTACGAGATGCTTTGGTATGTATGTGGCGTCTGTAAGTACCTTCATTTAATTTTTTTTTAACTTTCAGGAATTAAACTACAAAAAAAAAACTAAGAAGGTTTTTTTCCAGGATGTTTTGATTCGTATGCCTTTGTGGGCGTGGCTGCTGCCTGAAAATCGAAAAAAGGCAATTTTTTAAACTACCACTGAGGCCGCACTACTCAGTCCATGTCATTGATGTGGATATCAGTAGATGGGTCTTCCAACAGGCTGTCTTTTGTGTTTATAAAATATAAATATGTCATAACGTTATCGCTTGAAAACTAAAAATCGGGCTGCTGAAAATATACGTTTCGGGCCTTTTCGCAAAAACTGGTCAGTCGATTTTATTCTATGTTTCCACAAATCTAGCCCAAAACCTTAGCTTTCATCTGGTATATAGCTTATATCTGGGAAAACTCTTGTTGTGGAGATATTGCGATTCAAATTGAACAAATGTTGCTCCAAAAGGGGTTTTATGGTTAAAAATTAACATATATAAATAAACTACGAGACAATCAGACGAATACAGTTGTTTATTGTATCCAAAGTTGGTACCAAGTTGATAAGTTTTTATCATTTCTCATAATTCTTTTTATACCCGAGCGCACTTGCGCACAAGGGTATTATAACTTTGTTCACATAACGGTTGTTTGTAACAGGCAAAACGAATCGAGATAGATATAGACAAATGTATACATAAATGATCAGAATGAAAAGAGAAATCGATTAAGCGGTGACTGTCTGTCCGTCCGTCCGTCCGTCCGTCCGTCTGTGCACACGATAACTCGGGTAAAAATTGAGATATCTTAACTTGGTACGTGGACTTCTTCTGGGCGTAGGACGGATGGTGTTGAAAATGGGCGAAATCGGCCAATAACCACGCCTACCTCCCATATAACGGTAAATTTCAGAAATGCGAAAACTGCGATATTTTAGCAACTACTGAAGGTAATTCACTCAAAATTGATATTTACAATGAGTTTTAGACGAAAAATAAGAATATTAAAAAATTTTGAAAATGGGCGTAGCCACGCCCACTTATGGTTACATGTGTATATATTGGTAACCGCTGCACCAATTTCTTCCAAACGTGGCACAGTTGTTGGTCCTGGTAGAGGATACCAAATGGCCGAAAATTTTTAAAATCGGACAATAACCACGCCCACATCCCATATAACGGTAATTTAGAAAAAATACGAAATCTTCGATAAATCAGTAAATATTAAAGCTACTTTATTCAAAATTGATGTTTGGAACAATTCTTTACTAGGAAATACGTTTATGATAAAATTTTGTAAAATGGGCGGGGCACCGCCCACTTATGATCACATATTTGTATCTCGGTAACCGTTCTACCAATTTGTACCAAACTCGGTATGGCTATTGTGCTTGCCACATAGAAGCAAAACTTTGAAAATTATTGAAATCGGACTAAAATTACGGCCGTTTTTCATATTACGGCCGTTTTTCATATAACGGTAAATTTCAGAAGTGCTTGAAATTTCAATATTTCGAAATTTAAGGACGCTAATTTACTTAAAATTTATACACCCCGGCTTATCATGTAGCGGTAGCTTTCGGAAAGGTGGAAAAAATATATTTATTACTTGCGCCGGGTATTTTATGTTCGGCTCCGCCCGAACTTAGAATTTCTTACTTGTTTTATTCTTAATTTTTTCGAATACAAAGGATATGATCATTCTTTTTCGCATTATTCCGTATTTGAAAAATTATATGTTTCAATGGATACATCGATTTGAATACATTATTTAGATTTAGATAATATTTTCAGCAATTTATTTGAGAAAAATAAAACATTCAGATTATTGTTTGTATTTTCGTCGATTTTAAATTTGCTACCCCAAAATAATTGATATCAAATAAAGAACCTCTTTGAAGTAAAATTTTCGAATGACGAAAGCAGAACTAGAAACACAAAATTTATGATATCAATTTCGTGTCGAAAATTATACCCATTTTTTAACTGCCTTTGAAACGTACCTAAAATCTTTTTTTTATTTATTCGGAACGTTGCGAAATTCCTTCTACTGCTAGAAACACAAAATTTATGATATCAATTTCGTGTCGAAAATTATACCCATTTTTTAACTGCCTTTGAAACGTACCTAAAATCTTTTTTTTATTTATTCGGAACGTTGCGAAATTCCTTCTACTGCTAGAAACATAAAATAAAAAACATAACTTTTGCAACGATTCGTATGAATAAAAAATATTTTCCCTGCGTTTCAAAGGCAGTTAAAAAATGCGTATAGTTTTCGTCACGAAATTGATATCATAAATTTTGTGTTTCTAGTTCTGCTTTCGTCACTCGAAAATTTTACCTCAAAGAGGTGTTTTATGTGATATTTTTGTACCCGAGCGCACTTGTGCACAAGGTTATTATAATTTTGTTCACATAACGGTTGTTTGTAACAGCCAAAACGAATCGAGATAGATATAGACATATATATACATAAATGATCAGATGAAAAGATAAATCGATTGAGCGGTGACTGTCCGTCCGTCCGTCTGTCCGTCTGTCTGTCCGTGAACACGATAACTCGAGAAAAAATTGAGATATGTCAACAAAATTTGGTAAGTATGTTTCCCTTTATCCAGGGTAGGGATTGGGATTGAAAAGGGCGGAATCGGACAATAACCACGCCCACCTCCCATATAACGGTATTTTCGAAATATGCAAAAACTACGACTTTTCGTGAAGCGGGGGCTGTCCCCTTTCGAATGGGGGGTGGGGGGTTTAGTGGGCCACGCTCCCTCCCCCTCCGCCCCCACCCCTAAAACGACCTGCAAATAACTAAACATTTCCCGTTTTCGGAAAGGTGAAAAAACTATATTGAATACTTGCGCCGGGTAACTTAGACTTTTTTATTTGTTAAGAAATAATTAGGTGAGTAAATTAGGTGATTTAGTTAAATAAAAAATGGAAAGGTTAGTAATTTTTAATAATTTTTTTTAAGTTAAAAATTGGAACATTGTATTCAATAAAAAGTTTTTAAAGGGTCGTAAATCAAACCTGCTAAACCACTAAATAACTACTCGCTTGCTGCGAAAAGCTTTAAAAACTTGAAACTTGACAAAATTGTAAATTCTTTTCGATTGACGCCGCANAGTTAAAAATTGGAACATTGTATTCAATAAAAAGTTTTTAAAGGGTCGTAAATCAAACCTGCTAAACCACTAAATAACTACTCGCTTGCTGCGAAAAGCTTTAAAAACTTGAAACTTGACAAAATTGTAAATTCTTTTCGATTGACGCCGCACCAGTCGAGAGGACTTTCAGATATATTTATTTTATTTTTTTATTGCGGTGCAATAGTTCTTTATTGGGAATTGCATCGGTCTGCAAATTTCGTATGTATCCTCCTGACTTTCATCCTCACAATCTAGTATCATGGCAAGATCGTTGTTTAAACACCGTTGTTTTCCAAAGAATTCTTCATTCTCATTCTTTTGGTGGTTTCTGAATGTGGAGAACCAGTAACGTCAACAGCGTTTTTCGATTTTAGTTTTTGTAATTCATTTTTTATCCTTTCTTCTGTGACTGGCCAGATTGCACTTGCATAATATTCCAGGGACCGAAAATAACAGTTATTTTTTACCAGTTAAACTTGGCCTAATATTTTTTATTCCGAAAGTTTTTTCTGGATAATAAACAAACCGCTTATCAAAATTAAACAAATTTGGTATCATGTGAAAGAGGACTGAAATGGCTTTTAAACAGAAATAACGAACGAAGGTTACCACCTCTATTTATATATTTTTTCATATCAATTTATACTAAAGAAATTTATATACCTGACCCAAGGTTTGTTCTATGGTAATTAATTATAATTTTTTATTGAAATATTTTCCAATAGGTGACTTTGCTTGTTTAGACATTTCAGTTTTAAATCTAATGAAGTCCTCTTTCATTTGATACCAAACTTGTTTAATTTGGATAAGCGGTTTTTTTATTGTCCGGAAAGACTTTTAGTTGGGAATAAAAAATATTTGGCCAAGTTTAACTCGTAAAGAAAATAACTGTTACTTTCGGTCCCTTCAATATTCGCATTCGCAAAAGATCCGCATTGATTATTGCGAATGCGAAAGCGAATGCGAATGTTAAAATTAATGCGGAAGCTCCGCGGTTGCGATTGCGAATGCGAATATTCGCAACGACCCTGGCTTAAACAACATAAAAATGGATTATGTCAGCTATGTGTTCGCGTCCTCTGCTGTTGATGTTATCTGTGTTTCCGAAATATGTTTTCCATTTGATGTTAGTGATGTTCATTTTAATATAAATAATTCGAAAGGATCGTGCCGGTAAGAGGGGTGGTGGGGTTGCTATTTATTGTAAGACCCACATCAATATGAAACTTGTCGGCGAGTCGGATAATGGAGGGGTTGAATATTTACTTGTTGAGTTGTCTAATCGTGTGAAAAAATTTCTTGTTTCATGTGTGTATTACCCTAATAAATTTGTCAGTATAAGTCTTTTGTTTGATAAGTTGTCCAATATTGCTGTCGACTACGGGAATATTATACTTTGTGGTGACTTTAATATCAATCTCCTTGCTGGTGATTCATTACGTTCTTGCTTGGTTGATAATTTTGCAAGCTTAGGTATTTCGGCTGTTAACATCTCAGTGTCAACTAGGTACTCTAATAATTCTAGTCCCAGTCTTCTTGACTATTTTATTGTTTCTGACCGTTCTTCGGTATTAAATATTGATGAAATTCTTTTGTCTCTGATCACGACTTGATTTTCTGTTCACTTGATATTAATTTTAATGATGTTAGCAAAGAGAAACTGTATGTATGTGTATTGATTTCGATGCTTTGTATAGTGAACTGGACAATGTAAACTGGTATGACTGTTGGTATTTCGAGTCCGGGAATGAAAAACTTGAATATCTAAACAACAAATTATTATCTGCGTGTAACACGTATGTTCCTCTGCGCTATAAAAAAAAAACTACCACATGCCCTTGGTTTAATGGTAAAGCCATCAAGTCCCGTACTAAGGCTTACCGCACTTGGAAGAGAAACCGTACAACAGCTAGCTGGGATGCTTTTCGTGTAGCTAGAAATAAAGCCACCCTGGTAGTTAAGGCAGAAAAGTGGAAATACTTTGCAGTCAAACTCGATCCTTCTCCCACCTCTGGTAAATTATGGCGGAATATTAAAAATCTCCAGGTACATGCCAAGGACAGAACTGAGTATATGCTAGATGTTGAAAGTTTGAATGATGTGTTTCTTTGTAGCACCTCGTCTAATGGTTGTATGTCACAATTCACCCCAAACCCTACTTCGACTACATATTCGATTGTACCTTTTGAATTTTCCTCCGTATCTGAATGTGATGTGGCTAGATGTATCCTCAAAATAAACTCCAATGTTGTTGGCGAGGATGGTCTGCCAATTCGATGTATTAAGTTAGTTATGCCGTTCATCATTAACCACTGTTTTACCACATCTTGTTTTCCAAAGTTATGGAAAGCCGCTTCCATTTGTCCAGTTGCTAAAATCAAACGTGCGTGCTCAAATTGTGATTTCCGTCCAATTAGTGTTTTGCCTGCCTTGTCAAAAGTGTTTGNTTGTTGGCGAGGATGGTCTGCCAATTCGATGTATTAAGTTAGTTATGCCGTTCATCATTAACCACTGTTTTACCACATCTTGTTTTCCAAAGTTATGGAAAGCCGCTTCCATTTGTCCAGTTGCTAAAATCAAACGTGCGTGCTCAAATTGTGATTTCCGTCCAATTAGTGTTTTGCCTGCCTTGTCAAAAGTGTTTGAGTCCCTAATGTCTGAGCAAATCATGTCACATATGTCCGAAAAGAACTTATCTCCTTTTCAATCAGGTTTTAGAGCAGGGCTTGGTTGTTCTTGTTCAACTGCGATAGTAAAAATTCTTGACGACTTGCGAATTGCTTTTGATAATGATGATGTTTCCCTCCTGAGCATACTGGACTTTTCCAAAGCATTTGACTCCGTAGATCACACACTGCTCTGCTCTAAATTTTCATATTATTTCGGATTCGGTAAAACTGCACTATCTCTTATGAAAAGCTACCTAATAGGTAGAACCCAGCGTGCGAAGGTTGGTTCAGTAACCTCTAGAACTAAATCCATTACACGCAGTGTTCCTCGGGGATCTATTTCGGGCCCCTTGTTATTTAGTGCTTTCATAAATGACATATTCATGACATGCCAATATGTAAAAATGCATGCATATGCCGATGACACCCAGACATATTTATCGGGTCAGTCTAGGGATTTGGACAGAATCACATCTGATTTGAATATGGACTTATCATCAATCTCGCATTGGGCTGCTCTTAACGGCCTTTCCATTAACCCTGTGAAGTCGTATGTTCTACCTGTTTTTAAGTCGAAAGTCCCTTTTAGCAGTATTCCTAAAGTTTATCTTGAAACCAATCCCCTGAAATTAATTGATAAAGTAACCAATTTGGGGTTTGTTATCAATTCAAGCCTTAGCTGCATTGATCACGTTAATTCTGTTGTGAACAAAGTATATGGTATTTTAAGAAATCTAAGGCAACTGGCATCGTTTTTTCCGATTCCCACTAGAAGAAAGCTTGCGCGTCAATAAATTTCACCCATTATAACTTATGCTGAGGTGGTATATAGTAAGTTTGATTCCAGGTCATCACATAAGATTGACACCTTATTTTACCAAATCACACGTTATGTATATGGATTGCGGAAGTTTGACCATATATCAGCGAAGAGATGTAGTTTGTCTTATCACTAATTATCTAAAAGCAAGAAACTGCGTCTTTCCCTTTAAACTTATCAGCACTAAGACCACACCTTATCTTCATGAGAAACTAATTTTTCCAAAGTCTGAGCGTTCCTGTGATCTAATGGTGCCTTTATTTAACTTTAAAAATTCTACTTGACTTCAAAAACATTTTATATATAGCTACTTTTCTAACAATCGATGAACCATCTAATATTTAAAGTTAATCTCTGTTAACCTATGTACGAGTATATGTGATTTAATTAATTATATGTATTAATGTATGTCTTTGTATTGAATGTATTTGTTGAAAAAAGTGAATTTTATTACAACGCTTTTATTAACTTGCAATGTTGTGTGTCCATACCACCATTTATACTATAAATATAACAAAGGTATTTATGGCAAACCTAGTCTAGATATCAACCTCGTTTTAGGTATCATATCAAAGACATACAATTACAAAAACTCTAGAGGTAGATGTCGCCNGTATTTGTTGAAAAAAGTGAATTTTATTACAACGCTTTTATTAACTTGCAATGTTGTGTGTCCATACCACCATTTATACTATAAATATAACAAAGGTATTTATGGCAAACCTAGTCTAGATATCAACCTCGTTTTAGGTATCATATCAAAGACATACAATTACAAAAACTCTAGAGGTAGATGTCGCCCCGCCGGAGGAAGTTAAATACGGCACGCCATTTCTTTAAATGAAATTAATTGCTTCTATACATATGTGTGTATGACCATATAAATCTATATTAAGGCATCTAGTGCAGGGATTCGGGATCCCGAAAGAGTCCCGAGGCCTTTTTTGAGTCCCAAAATTTCGGATCCCGGGATCTATATATATATAATGCGAAGGGATTTTTGTGCAGCATAAAAGATCTGTACCGTTCGCCCGATTTTCAAAAATGAGATGTCAAATTAAAGCGCTTGGTCTGTAGATGTGCAATAAGGTTTTACTTTTTCGAAGAGTTGCCACCTGATAAAAATTGCATTCAAATAATTTAATAATCAATGCCATCAGATCCACACCATTCGTTCGATTTTCAAAAGTGAGGTGTCAAATCAAAGGGCTCTGACTTTAGGTGTGCAATAAGGCTTAACCTTTTCGAAAAGAGTTGCCACCTTTTAAAAAATTAAGTTCAAAATAATACGCGAAGGCATTCTTTGTTCCGCATAAAAGATCTGGACCGTTCGTTCGGTTTTTCAAAAATGGGTTGCCAAATTAAAGCGCTTGGCCTGTAGATGTGCAAACTGGATTTATTTTTTCGAATGGAGTTGCCACCTGTAGAACAATTGAATATTAACTATATAATAAGCAATGCCGTCATAACAGCACCGTTCGTTTGATTTTCCAAAATAAGGTGTCAAATTAAAACTCTTGGACTGCAGATATGCAATAAGGTTTTACTTTTTTGAAAAGAGTTGCCACCTTTTAAAAAATGGCATTCAAATTATCTAAAAAAATCAATTATTACAAAATGGGTATCAGTGAAAAGGGTTTTGAAAATATTTGTTTCTTAACTTAACTTTAGGAGGGTTGCCACCTGTTTAAAAAATTAAATTAAATTTGAATTAAGAAAATTAATTAGGAGAAATATGTTTCAACATATGGGCGCATAACGAAAGGGGCTTCAGAAGGTGGCCGCTTGAAAATATTTTGAAGAGGGTTGCCACCTTCTTGCGATGTCGAATTTAATTAACTTATCCAGAAGTTATATGAAATGTCAAAATAATGATGTGAAACGAAAGAATATTAAGAAGACTTTAGTTTGAACACACAAAATATTTTTGAGGAAGAGGGTTGCCACCTGTTAAAAATTAAATTCCAATTATTAAATAAGTTAAATGAATTATTAAAATATGAGTATGGGTTGAAAAATCTTTATTTATGAACTATATTTAGCGTAGTTGCCACATATTTAATTAATATAATTCAACTTAATTTATCAGTTGATTAAAATATGTATCGCAATGTTAGACGAAGAATATTTAAGAATATCTTAGCTCGAAACTACTTTTCAAAAGGGCTGCCACCTGTTTAAGTAGTCGAATTTAACTATATCTATATATATAATACGCGAAAGGACTTTTGGTCCAGGTCATCAGATCTGAACCATTCGTTTGATTTTCAAAAATGAGGTATCAAATTAAAGAGCTTGATATGTAGATGTGCAGTAGGCTTTTACTTTTCTGGAAAGAATGGCCACCTTTTAAAAAATCAAGTTGAGATTATTTTATCCTTCGCTGGATTTTTAAAAATGAGGTGTCAAATTAAAAGGCTTGGTTGCAGATGTGCAATGAGGTTTTACTTTTTGAAAAGAGTTGCCATAGGTATCAGTCGAAATGGTTATTAAAAGCTTTCTTAACTGTAAGAGTGTTGCCCCTGTTTAAAAAATCAAATTAAATTTTAAACAGGGAAATTACATACATGTTCCCCCACAGGGGTCCAGACTAAAGAAGTTTAAAAAGGTAGTAATTTGAAAATATTTTGAAAAGGGTTGCCACCTGCTTTAAAAGCCGAACTTAGTTATTCGCAGTATTAAAATATGGGAGTTAAATGAAAGAGTGCTAAGAAATCTTCAGTTTAAACATCAAAATTTTGTTTGATGGTTTGAAGAGAGTTGCCAGCTGTTGAAAATTTTAAATTTAAATGAATTATTAAGTTTAATAAATTAAGTTATTAAATAAGTTAAGTAAAATAAATTACTAAAAGAGGTGATTTAATCGTTCATGGGTTTGCGAAGGATTTATATCTGAACTGTTAAGGAGAGTTGCCAGGTGATAAAAAAATTAAATTCAATTTAATTCTTCAGGTAATTGAATTCTGTATCAAAGTATCAGGCGAGCTTTAAAAGATTTTAGTTTGAAAATGCTTCGCAGAAGGTTGCACCTGTTTGAAAAACCTAATTTATTTAGCTTTTACACAATTTTAATGAAATAATAAAATATGATTTGCAAAAGAAAGAGTTTTAATAAAACTCTAGTTTGAAATTTTTTTTTGTTAGGGTTGCTACATATTCGATTTTTATTTTGAGCGCTCAAGTTCGGTAATTGTGTTATCAGCTGTCTCTATGAAGTCAATTGGCCCCCCGGAGCCGCAATTTCACGCCCTTAGACTTTTTTGTGCCATGCCGTGAAGGACCAATATAATGCGAACAATCTATTAACGATTCAGGCCTTTAAGTCGTATGTTGGGCATTTCTTACGATAGAGCCAGAAGCCATCAACAAGGTCTTGGAGAACTCGGTTAACAGGATGCGCTACTGCGAAGACAGTCACATGATGAAATCTGGTTCCATAACTAATGGGAATATATGTTCTTTCGAATAAATTAGTTTGAGTTAATTTTTATAAATAAATATTTTTTTAGTTATGGTCATCAGATCTTTAATTTGAATTTCATCAGATCAGCACCGTCATTCTAAATGTGCATTAAGGTTTTATTTTTTGAAGTTACGTTCTTTTTTAGCGGTGCACGGTGGTTTGAATTTTGAGGAAATGAAAAACCGACGCCATTTGAGACCTCTCTTCGTTCAAAAAGGGATGGACGAATTTACTTGAAACATTTGCAATATTTATTAAGGTTTGTGAATAGTGTTGCCATCTGTTTAAAATATTAACCTCAATTTTGGCGTCATAACGCCAAACCCGTCACTAGTATAATTTAATTTACGACCAAATTAAAATAAAACTAAATTCAGACACTAGTGGCATAAAAGAATTGTAAACTGCAACCCTACAAATAATCAAATAATATATTACAATACTAACACTACTATTATTCTATCATAATATATATAACATATATATGAGGCATTCTTTTTCGTATCGGACACCAAATTTGGTGTGACAATTTCGATTGGCTTCACATTTTTCCTTTTTTCTTCGGAATATGATCTGTCAAGTTTTGGATTTTTTCGTGATTATGCCTAAATAATCATGTACTTCTTCAAATTGTCTCGGGTTCTATTCATCGTAGAGACTTCATTGTTGACTCTCACAAAATAAATCACCTCGTCATAAAAAAAAAACATAAAAATATTCAACAATTTTTATTGAGCTTGAGGCCGTTTTTTATTGAAAACTTATTGTGGAAAAGCAACAATAATTTGAAAAAATGGTAGAAGTGATAGCTATTTCGGAAATCACCACATTTCCTCAACAGACTTCTTTCAGTACGATTCGAACCGACGATCCCACTGACTCAGCCAGTTGCCTACGCTCTGGCCTAAGCTCAATAAAAATTGTTGAATATAATTGTTATAAGGCCATAAAATAACAAAAACAAACATTTTAAAAATAGTTCTTGAGAAACACAAATTTTTGTGGAACATGTTGTTTATAGAGTACTAACTTTACCCGCGCGTTTCAGTTAGAGTTTCATGTTCTTCTCTAACTCAGTTAGTTAGTGTCAGATATGAAAAATTTCGTTTGTTTCCCAACTTCTCATATTTAAATTCTTGTCGCTTTTTCAGTGTTGTTGTAAGCTTATCTGCGACGTTTTGCTCACTCTCCATAAGTTTTTTTAAGTCATCTGCGCTCAGCTGTTTCTTTAGTTTTGTTGCTATTTCTTCCACCTTCTGTTTTTGTTTTCTTAATATGTTATGTTTATGTTTGATCAGTAGACTTAATATTTTTATATGGTAGTAACGTGTATGTCTGGCTTAAGTTCTGTCTATTTCAGGATGTGTGTCAAATACAAATAATTTCTTACATCTAGTAGAATTTTTTATAAAGTTAGGAACTAATTTTGATTTTCTGCATTTTAAAAGAAATTTGATGTTAGTCTTAAGTTTTATCAGCTTTTTGGATGCAGATTGAAATTTGTTTATTACTGCTTTAGAGTTGTCATAATTGTTCTTTATTTTCGCATATCCCATTTGTGTTGTTGTATGCTTACGGCGTGCCTTCCGTATTTGTATACTGATGGTTTTAGTGACCTTTCTACTGATAATTTAGTATTTTGCCGCCTCGAGGTCAATTTTAAAATTTTTTTTATGAAAACACAAGTTTTTTTGATGTTTGTGCAGCTCACCGAATTTCAACGACGCTGCGATTCTACAACAAGAACAACACTACAATAAGCGCTTTACCTTAGAAATGTTACATATAATAAACACACCGGCAAACATAAGACTGACCCTGCAAAAATTTGAGGACCACGTGGTCCACTATGTCGTAGTTTTAAAATATGTATGTATGTGCAAAAGGACCAGGTTGCATACTAGTAATTTGTTATGCTTACCTGGACCACTTCAAACGTAAAAAACTGATATTTGTGTTGAGAACCACCTCTTCGTGCCCCATCGGCCCCATGTTCTGCAGCGGTGGACCAGAAGTGGTCCCATGTTATGCAGCGTTGGACTAGAGGTGGTCAGGTCCAATGACATCGCAATGTTAATGTAACCATATTTTCCCCATATATTTGGACCATCTTGGTTACTAGTGTTGGTTACAAGGTAGCGTGGTCCCGTACTAGTATTTAACCTAGTCCCACTTTTTGCAGGGGAACTACAAAACGGACACTGAAAACTGTGCTCACTTGTACAGACACTTGCTAACAAACAAATCGACAGTACCAAACCAGTGTTGATATTTAAGATTTTTAAATTGTACCAAATTAATGGCAAAAATTGTAACTTTTGGAGTTTAATTGTGCTTTTCACCATTTCCGTCAATGCATTACCTCTCTTTTCCGGCAACCAAACAAAACCAATTTTTTTTTTGTCTACTGCAGTGTGTTTATTACTCAATTCATTGTACAGCTTCAGTTAGTGTAGGATTAATTTAACGTAACTTATCATTGAGATCTCTTCAGCTAGCCTATAAAGTCATTGCCAGTTTTTTCAGAAAGTCCCACTAAGTTAAATTAAGCTTAGAGTTTAACTTAAATTACACAAAAATAAATTCTTGAATTATATTTCACATTTTTTAAAGTACACCCCGCGACAAAAAGCTACGGTCTCCCGGTTTGGGCTATTTATTATATTTTTTCCAAGTTAATTTTAGTTATTATTTTTTTTTTTTAGAAGAGTATAGCTCTAACAAAAACTATACAAATAAAACTTGATTTTAAATATTGAAAAAAAAACATCAACAACGGTGTTGCGCATTTTCATCCATATAAAATAAAATGCGAACATTTGTTATACGGAGGAAAGTGCGCAACACCACAAACAAAATAATTATAAAAATCAACGATATTTTTAAGATACTTAAAACTTGTACCTTATTATACTAGAATGAATGGGCTACAAGAATGTTAACCCAAAACATGTCTACAAGTTCTGAACAAAAACGGTGATAATTTTACAACACTTTGTTGATTTTTTTCAATATTTCAAGTTTGGATTTATTTGTAATTTTTAATTTCAAGGCATGAAATGTGCATACATTTTTTTACTTTCAACCCCCGAATTGCTGAATTACTTCTATGTCTGCAGGATATGTTTTTAAAATAAATAGCTATGAGGGATATTTCACCCGCCGGTGAAAAGAAATCGCAATCACCATTACGCACAACACTAATATTACCAAATTTGACAAGGGATGACGGAAAATCGTTCCACATTACATCACACTCCTACCCTTACGGAAACACCAACAACGAAAATGAGACTAATATTACGGTTCACAATCACGTTTACATCCAAAATTACAATTCATAATTTCGAATTGTAGCAAATATGAAATATAGGTATATCCATTTACCTAAATGTAAACGGATAAAGAATCAAAGTGGTAGAAGAGATTTGTGCGTTTGGCACAAAAAGTATATTTGATGTTGAAATTGTACTTAAAATCGGCAAATTATACTTTTGTACTTTTTAAAAGTAATTGTATTGAAAAAAGTACAATTGTACTTGAAATATCAACAAAGTACCAAACTCCACGTCAAACAGTGCGGACGTGTAAATTAATGTATGTATGCATTTTGTTTTTAATTATTGTTTTGGAATTTGTATTTACGTACATTTTATTTTTTACATTTTTGTCAATAGGACGGTTACCGAAGCGTAATCGAAATATATCGGAAACAAACACCAAAAAAAATTATGTTTTCATAAATAAATTTTTAAAATTGACATCGAGCCGGCAAAATACTAAATTATAAGTAGAAAGGTCGCTAAAACAGGTGGCGCAGGGGTCGAGCTATACTAAAAAATCGCATTTATAGTCCGATTTGATTCAAACTCAGAATTAGTCTGTTCCTTTGAACTTCGGACTAAAACATGTGGAACTGTCAAACTACAATTTTACTCTCTCAAATGAGAGTAAAAGGAGAACAGATGCATAAGTGCATGGGACTTCCTGTAAAAATGTCAGTCGGTTTGGTTACATGTCATTTGTACAAAACTTGTTTGGCTGAAATATCACTAACTAATTATTAAAATTTATACATGTTCAAATATTTCGTTGTTTACTTCCATTTTTGTACAGATATAAGGTCCTTTGCTTACACCGCCTTCTGTTTTTGTTTGCACATGCAAATCAGCTGATCGTTTGACACTTTTCATGAACTTACAGAAAAGTCCGGACTAAATCCTGTAAATTCTGACTAGGAACAGTTACTCAGTTACTCTCTCAAAAGTGTTCCCACTTACAGGTTTTATGTCAATAGGAACGACTTCCTATAAGTTCTGACTAAATCCTGTAAACCGGACTGCTTTTGGAACAGACTAAATATATACTCACTACAGTAGGATAAATACACTTGCCAAAAATGAGCCTTATAGCTGGTTCCAAAGTCGAGTTATGGCAAATTGAGTTCCATGCAATATGTCCTCATATATCTTATATATTAATACACATACACGATTTCTGTGGTACACTTTTGAGGTAATTAAATCCCATTGATTTTCATGAAACTCATATAAAAAGAAAGAGGAGGTGGTGCTTATGTGCCGAATTTAGTTTTTAAACCTCTAGGAACCACTTTGAGCAAAATATTTAAAAAAAATATTTACAGTCCTGACTGGTACAAGTTCAGCCCGAATATCAGTTAGAGAAGCAACATGACATCTTATATATTCATACGCAAACATGATTTTTGTGGTAGACTTTTGAGGTACTTAATCCCCATTGATTTTAATGAAACTCTTATCAAAAGAAAGAGGAGGTGGTGTAGATGTGCCGAATTTAGTTTTTAACTCCCTAAGAGCTACTTTGAGCAAATTATTCAAAAACACCTATTTACAGGCCTGATTGGAACATGTTCAGCTGAATATCAGTTAGAGAAGCAACATGACATCTTATATATTAATACGCAAACATGATATTTGTAGTACACTTTTGAGGTACTTAATCCCCATGATTTTCATGAAACTCATATCAAAAGAAAGAGGATGTGGTGTAGATGTGCCGAATTTAGTTTTTAACTCCCTAAGAGCTACTTTGAGCAAATTATTCAAAAATACCTATTTACAGTCCTGATTGGAACATGTTCAGCTGAATATCAGTTAGAGAAGCAACATGACATCTTATATATTAATACGCAAACATGATATTTGTAGTACACTTTTGAGGTACTTAATCCCCATGATTTTCATGAAACTCATATCAAAAGAAAGAGGATGTGGTGTAGATGTGCCGAATTTAGTTTTTAACTCCCTAAGAGCTACTTTGAGCAAATTATTCAAAAATACCTATTTACAGTCCTGATTGGAACAAGTTCAGCCCGAATATCAGTTAGAGAAGCAACGTGTCATCTTATCTATATATTAATACGCTAACATAAATTTTGTCCGCCTTCGTTTAGAGATTCTACCGAACCGATTTCAAAACTGGTTGAAAATAACGGCCAAAACCGTCGTTTAAACATTTTCGTATTTGTGTATAGATGTTGCTGCAACATGTTCAATTTGATATTTGGTTCGATAAACTGACAGTTGTCTCTCTCGCACCGCTCCCTTAGCAGTGGCACCGTGTTGCTTCTTTGTAAATAGGCATGGAAACAGTGTAGCTTTGGTGTGAAATAGAAGTATAAGCTTTTGTGAAATATGTTTATTTGTATATGCATATTAAGCATATTTAACTGATGAAAACATAAACTGTTTTTAAATGGGATGTTTACATCAATCTCATAGTAGTCTTATTTTAAGTTTGAGTCATTTTGCAGTTTTTATACTGCTAAATAGCACATAAATTACGTAATTCACGTAGATATATCAATATTACGTTCAACATTTCATTTAAAATGCCAGATTTCCTGCAAACACATTAGAATTTACAAAAAGAAATTTCACTAATAATTGCCTACTTTGCGTACTTTTCTCCTACCATTTTCGCACCAACAGATGGCATTCTTCCCCTTTCTCCGTCCTTCGTAAATGCAACCTTTTGTATGGGAGTGTCAAACCGCAGCTGTCCATAATTATCTAACCTTGTATTATTGAATCATGGTTTCGCATGTTGTTTCACTTCGCATTTGAAATTAAGCTTTGAAATAAAGATAAATATGAAGATGCCGACATAAATGATAACGATGAAGACAAGAATAAGGAGGAAAAAGTGAAGACAAAGACGAAAATGGAGACAGTGAGAAGTACATAACAGTNATTTGTAGTACACTTTTGAGGTACTTAATCCCCATGATTTTCATGAAACTCATATCAAAAGAAAGAGGATGTGGTGTAGATGTGCCGAATTTAGTTTTTAACTCCCTAAGAGCTACTTTGAGCAAATTATTCAAAAATACCTATTTACAGTCCTGATTGGAACAAGTTCAGCCCGAATATCAGTTAGAGAAGCAACGTGTCATCTTATCTATATATTAATACGCTAACATAAATTTTGTCCGCCTTCGTTTAGAGATTCTACCGAACCGATTTCAAAACTGGTTGAAAATAACGGCCAAAACCGTCGTTTAAACATTTTCGTATTTGTGTATAGATGTTGCTGCAACATGTTCAATTTGATATTTGGTTCGATAAACTGACAGTTGTCTCTCTCGCACCGCTCCCTTAGCAGTGGCACCGTGTTGCTTCTTTGTAAATAGGCATGGAAACAGTGTAGCTTTGGTGTGAAATAGAAGTATAAGCTTTTGTGAAATATGTTTATTTGTATATGCATATTAAGCATATTTAACTGATGAAAACATAAACTGTTTTTAAATGGGATGTTTACATCAATCTCATAGTAGTCTTATTTTAAGTTTGAGTCATTTTGCAGTTTTTATACTGCTAAATAGCACATAAATTACGTAATTCACGTAGATATATCAATATTACGTTCAACATTTCATTTAAAATGCCAGATTTCCTGCAAACACATTAGAATTTACAAAAAGAAATTTCACTAATAATTGCCTACTTTGCGTACTTTTCTCCTACCATTTTCGCACCAACAGATGGCATTCTTCCCCTTTCTCCGTCCTTCGTAAATGCAACCTTTTGTATGGGAGTGTCAAACCGCAGCTGTCCATAATTATCTAACCTTGTATTATTGAATCATGGTTTCGCATGTTGTTTCACTTCGCATTTGAAATTAAGCTTTGAAATAAAGATAAATATGAAGATGCCGACATAAATGATAACGATGAAGACAAGAATAAGGAGGAAAAAGTGAAGACAAAGACGAAAATGGAGACAGTGAGAAGTACATAACAGTTAGGTTAACTGAAAGGGTAAGAAAATGTATTATATTTTTGAAGTGAAACTTCTTTAGCGGGGATTCGTTGGTTGGGAGTAAATGGGCAATGATGCACACGGAAATAGTTGTCACGGAAACAAGTGCTTCTAATATATGTGCTACTATCTGACCCGGCAAACTTCGTTCTGCCCAAAATAGATTTTTTTATTAATTTCATTTCAAAAATTGTTATTACACCGGTATTATTTTTAATAAAAAATTAACGATTTTTCACTACTTCATTGTGTATACAACTTCAAAAATATATAATTTTAGTATTCAGTTTAAGGCTGCACGATACACAACATTTTTAGTGTTCTGTCCCGGAGCGTAAATAAATAGCGAGGACGGTTTTCCAACACGGGAACACGCCACATAGAGCTGACCATGTGAAAAGCATGGCATTTCTAGCTTTATGCCGCATACTTCCAACGACTGCCCTTGTGACTTTTTAATTGTCATCGCAAATGCAAGTTTCACTGGGAACTGCATACGTTTGAATTGGAAGGGCAAATCTGTTGAAGTTAAGGGAATCCGGGGAAGTAAGCATTCCTCTCCCTTGAACGGGCCTTTCAAAATGCTTGCCACTATTAAATTGTCCATTAGCTTCGTAACAATCAGTCGTGTACCATTGCACAGTTTGGAGCATGAAGATTGCGTAGCATAATAACAACTGACCCAACTTTGAGACGCAAATGATGAGGAGGCATTCCAGGCAAATCCAGAGAGTTTAAGAACTCCACTGGGTAATTTACTACTTCGTCTTCATTTTCAACGCGATCAATAGATTTATAAGAACGCAGATCTCCCGGAATTTGATTTTGAATCGTCCAATTCAAGTCGTTGACATCAATATTTTTTGCTGCTAAAATTGCGCGTGCGGCTAACCATTCGTAGTTACCATAATTTTGAGCGATATTTGGATATACACTGCTAATTAGTTCATCCTTACTTGAAGCGAATTGGCAAATCGCAGTTGGAATCGATATTAATCCACTGCAAGGATCTATCGGAACTTGTCCATTGCCGATTCGCAGCGGCTCTTTTGAAAAAACCTCTGCAGTTCTATCGTGTTGCAGCAAAACTCGCATATTGATGGTCAATGAAATGGTTTTAACAAACCTCCACAAATGCGATGACTTCAGACATGCGTTTAGCTCATCCGCCGCTGTTGATTTTGGAATCACGGGTAGTGTTTGTCTGAAGTCGCCCGCCAGCAATATCATCACTCCTCCAAAGCAACGATCATTATTGCGCAAATCTCTCAATGTTCGGTCGAGTGCTTNATCATTATTGCGCAAATCTCTCAATATTCGGTCGAGTGCTTCTAATGATCGTTTGTGGGCCATTGTGCATTCATCCCATATGATAAATTTACAGTTTTTTAAAACTTGTGCCATTGCTGATTGCTTTGAAATATTGCAAACAGGACTTTCGTGTATTTGCAAGTTTAATGGAAGCTTTAATGCTGAATGTGCCGTTCTTCCACCTTCCAACAGTGTTGCCGCAATCCCGGTAGATGCAAAAGCTAATGCAATACCACTTTGACCACGTATTGCTGCTAGTATTAAAGACAATAGGAACGTTTTACCGGTCCCGCCGGGCGCATCGAGAAAAAATATGCCACCGTTTCCATTATCTACAGCATTTATTAGTTGATTGTACGCACTGCTTTGCTGTTCATTCAACAGTGGAAAATTTGTTTGTACCTGTTGTTGCAAGTGAGTTATATCGTAAGCACGCTCGCGTTCCAATTCGCGATTCAGTACATCCCTTGCTTGACGACTTGGCGCTGGCATATGAACTTCAATCAATAGTTTTCCACTCATGAGTAAACATAAATCTTCAATAAGGACTAATGCTTCATTGTAGATGTCAGCGTTCATTTGCAACTCGAAATTTCTTGTCGCGAGTCGCAAGCGGTGCAAAATATCTTCTGCCATGTCATCTTTGTACGTATCCCATAATAGACGCGGGTTTGAAGGCTGACATGTCGAAATTATTATAGCGAAAAGTGCACGAACTGCAGTGGCTGGTGAGGAAGCTATTGCATCCGCTAGCGTTTGATTCCAGTGACTGTCGTGTTCAAGCAATTGCAAATGTTGACATGCTTCTCGAAATGTTGCACAAATGGTACCATCTACAGTCCTCAAAGATTGAAATGAAGTTGAACCGCGTACATTGACCAGAAGCAAACGTAGGTAAAAGCAATCATCGTTCTTTGGATGGATACTGTAAATTCTTCCCAATGCATCAGTTGAAAAAACACCTGGATAACCATCTACTGGATGGCCGTACTTCCTGCGTAACCATTTCTTCGACGATGCATTCCATGTATAATACCGAGGCATCTCAGAGTAAAGCAATGTTCTCGCGAACGGATCACTGGCGCAAGTTGCAAAGAAACTTGTTAAAGTGGTTGCTGGTGGTCTTTCCACTCGCTGTACTATGTTCTCTGCGTTGAAATAAACTCGTTGGCCATTCTCCAAATGAACTGCCAGATGCACAACAGTCGGATGGCGTTCATGTATTGCAAATGAAAATATTCTCCAGATTGCTTCATTGCAATTGACATATCTGCCCATTTGAAATTTGCTAATTTCATCTCGTTCCACGCCAATAACCGCCATATCGCTTCCTTTGGTGACGTATTTGCAAACATACTTAATTGACTTTATTGAACTGCAATACTCAGCATTTATATGTGTTTTGAATGCCTTAGACAAAATAGGCGAATATGGAACGATCCGTGTGTTATCAACCAAGAAATTCTTTCCTTTCAATTGAGTGATGGATGTTCTGCCATTGTCAGCGGGTGAGCGACGCCGATAGAGAGGGTATCCATCGTTTCCAGTTTGAGTTTCCGAAATAAAATCACGTGGATAGCGTTTTTTGCATTTATTGTCCGACATACAAACCGAAGATGGATCGTGTTGTCCGCATGGCCCATGAACCATATTGGCCATCACCACTTCGTGCAACTCTGGATCTATATCAACATCAGGAATTTCAGCGGAAATTATGTCATCAATTTGGTCAGGTGTAATTTTCTCCACCATCCAAAGCAGAATGTGTGCGTGGGGTAAACCTCTCTTCTGCCACTCCACTGAGTACATCCAGCATCGAACAGTACCATATACACGTTGTTTCGTAATGAAGTCCATCAAACATCTGAGTTTTTGTTTAAACACTCGTGCTGTGACGTCGTGGTGATCGCTTGGTGATTGGCCGGGATGCAACAGATTCGTAATGTCTGGCCATTTTGGATTGCAAGTAAATGTTACAAACAAATCCGGTCGTCCATAATTGCGCACGTAAGTCATCGCGTCCTGGGAGTACTCATGCATGTGTCTAGGACTGCCAATGTATGTCGATGGCAAAATAGTGAGTCGACCAATATCTGTAATATCCGCATCACTATTCATCGCATCTCGTAAGTGAACATACTCTTCAGATCGCAACTTCGACTGATTGTATCGAATGTAATTAAGTCGTTCTGTCTCAACTTTAACGTACATATCAACTGCATACTGTTGGAATAATCGTCGATATCTCAGTAAGTGGTTGTCATAGTTTTGTCGAATCATCATTCGATATGCGTAAAAGTTCATTGAACTGACCTTTTTATTTGTCTCGACACCTAAAAGTTTAAATTACATATATGAAGTAGCAAACAAACATTTTTTTGTACTAACCATTCATTGGATTTATCATCTTATAGCCTAAGTGATATCCGTCTTCCCCACGGCAGAACATGAGCGGATATTGCATTGCGTCGTAAGACCGATGTGTCTCACTTATCCGCTTTAGTGCGTTTTCAGTTCTACGTTTTATGACAATATCACGCGACTCCAAATTTTCTCCAACAACAACAACTGATATTTCGCTAACTGTAGGTGCATTATATTGTCTTTCATGAGTTCCTGTTGGTCTGTTGTCCGCATGTATGATTATGCTATGATCATCTGTTGGCATACGTTCCAACGAAATCGTAAACAGTTTGATAAGGTCATTGTGTTCGTGTAACATTTGCTGCAATTGATCGATTATTTCTATTTTCGTTGCATTGAAGATAGTACAACGTCGATTTAGTTCATCATGTGAATCTCCCAGAAAGTAAATTTGGAGATATTTGTGTTCTTGATCTGGATGCGGCAACAGCGATCCAGCGAGATGAAAAATTTGCCCATGAACCTGTATAATTGGAGGAAAGTTCTGTAATTTCTGTCAAGTATTGCGCTTAGTAAAATTACCTTAAACGTTGCATTGTAGTTTTGTTCATTTACAATTTCACCGCCAAACGACGTCATTTGAAAACAATCGTTGTACATTTTAGTGTGCTGTAAGAAATGCCTCGAGTTGGGAGATTCACCGTAAAGCAGCTGGAACAATGGCTCTGGTGGTGGAAGCAATTCTGGCAACTTAACCTTTCCCGCCGCGCAACATAATCCTGGCGGTTCTTTTTGAAATTTGACTGCATTGTAATATTGACAAACTACTGACATTTGACCGATTTGAACAGATGCGCTATATTGAATGTTTGGCTCATATCGAAAGCCTGCCCGTTCAGTGTTCACCAAAGAAACTTGTTGTTGCCGCTGTTGTCGTCGAATAATCGCATGTTGTAATCTTACTTCATCACTTTCGCGAGCACGAACTTCCCTTCTTTTCAATCGTTCTTGCTGATTGTGAACTTCCCTTCTTCTCAATCGTTCTTCCTGATTGTAAGTTTGGTTTACATCTTCTAACTGGTGCGCACGATTCTCCAGCAGTCTATTTCGAGCTGATACCCTCTCAATAACACTTTCCCTTTCTGTTTGACGTGCTCTGAAATTTCGTATTCTCCTTCTGCTGTGAGAATTCCGACCAATGTTACCATGCACATTGATTCTTGGCATCTCAACAAATATCTAATTGGAAATGATAATACATTTGCATACAGCTCACATAAGGTTTTACCAACCGTTAACTTACCTTTGAAAAATGAGCTAACCCAACTAAGGAAAAAGATGCAATTTAACGATAAACTATATATAGTCCAATGTAAATAGATATTCGCCGACACACTAAATCACTTTTACCAATTCACTCACTTTTTTAAACGAAATATGAATGAAACCAGTCAAAAAATTATAATCCACACATTCGCTATTTTTTATTTCGTAAATGTAAACTATTTAACACGAAAATATGCAATTAGACGATAAACTATGTATCTATTCCAATGTAAATTGGTATTCGCCGACACACTATATCACTTTTTTAAACAAAATATCAATAAAACCGCTCAGATATTGATAATCCACACATTCGCAACTGTTAATTTCGTAAATGTAAACTATTTAACACGAAAAGCTACCGCTTCAATTATTACATTAGAAATAATATTGTAAGCTGTCAAATGGAATGACCACCTACTACGCTCCAATTTATTTTCACTGAGTATAGGCTATTTTAAGTAAGTAAGTAAGAGTATTGATATAGTATACCTCCATAATGGTTTTCAGGCCCCTCCTCCAACCCTTTTAGATATATTCAGCCTCAAAAGTTTAGTACGTATGGGAGGTGCCATGCCCCATTTTTCGATAAATCTTTTTTTTTTTGGGTGAACATGGTACTGATATCGTATATCTGCATAGTGATTTCTATGTACATGCCATGAACGCTTTTAGGGATATTTAGCCTTAAAAATTAAGAACGCATGGGAGGTGCCACGCCCGCTTTTCCCAAAACTACTGTTTTTTTCATAAGCATGCTATTGATATCGTTAATCTCCTGATCAATTTTCAGATCCCAACCTTAAACGCTTTTATAGATATTCAGCTTGAAAAATTGAGTTTGTATGGGAGGAGCCACGCCCCCTTTTCCGATAAACCCCACTTTTATGCGTGGGAATGGTTTTGATATCATTTAGCTCTATACCAATTTTCAGCTCCCTACCTTGAACTCCTTTAGAGATAATCAGCTTGAAAAATTAAGATTATATGGCAGGTGCCACGCCCCCTTTTCCGATAACCCCCACTTTTATGCGCAAAAATTGTTTTGATATCATATAGCTCTGTACCAATTTCCAGGTCCCTGCCTTAAATCCTTTTAGAGATATTCAGCTTGAAAAATTAAGTGTGTATGGGAGGTGCCACGCCCCCTTTTACGATAACCCCCACTTTTATGCGTGAGAGTGGTTTTAATATCATTTAGCTCTATAGCAATTTTCAGGATCCTGCCATTTATTCTTTCTGATATATTCAGCTTCCAACGCTAAGTATGTATGGGAGGTGCCACGCCCCCTTTTCGTATAACTCCTATTATTTTGCGTTAATATGGAATTGTTATCGTTTATCTCCACACCAATTTCCAAGTCCCTACCTTAAACAATTTTAGAGATATTCAGCATGAAAAATTAAGTTTGTATGGGAGGTGCCACGCCCTCTTTTCTGATAACCCCCACTTTTCTGCGTGAGAAGGGTTTTGATATCACCTACCTCTATACCAATTTTCAGCTCCCTACCTTGAACTCTTTTAGAGATAATCAGCTTTAAAAATTAAGATTGTATGGGAGGTGCCACGCCCCCCTAATATTTTTTAATTTTTTCTTCGACTAAACCTTCGCGGGGTAACAACAAACAAACCCCCCTAAGGAAGTATTTGATTTGGTTCAGCCGTTTTCAAGTTTTAGCGTTACAATTAAACACCAAATCATTTTCATATATATAGATTAATTAACCAAAAACGTGCTAATAAGGGGTTTAAGAATAGGGTTGATATTAAGCCCAATACAGGAAGGAAAGTAAAGCTTAGTACATACATAGACGAAGAAAAGGTTAAAGGTAAAGGTAAAAATAAAAACTAAAACAAATATGCGTAAAGAAAAAGGTTAGTTTAAACACTATAAGGTAAAGGTGAAGGGGAATATGCAAAAATAAAGATAAGTATGAAGAAAAATATTGGGATGAATATTGATATTGCTATTGATATAATAATCGATATTGCTATCGATATAATAATCGATATTGTTATCGATATAATAATGGATACTTCTATCAATACAACCGATATTGTTATCGATCAAATAATCGATATTGTTATCGATAATGTTATAAATATTGTTATCGGTGTAATAATCGATATTTTTGTCGATAATGTTATCGATATATTTAACAATAAATAAATCGATTTTGGAATCGTTATATTTTGTGATATATTTATTGATATTTTTATTGGTATATTTATCGACAAAGTTATCGACAGCGTTATAGATTTAATATTCGACTCATGACATGTGATCACATTATGTGATATCACATCACATCAAATCATATGGCATCACATGACATGACATCACATAATATGATATCACATAATACGATATCACATGGCATGACATCACATGATATGACATCATATGGTATGACATGACTTCACATGATATAACATCACATAACATGACATCACATGATTTGACATCAAATGACATCACATTACATTGAAAAATATTTGTTTCTGTATCGACATTCTTACCCTCTCGACGGGTCTGGGTAGGGATAAGGATAGAAAAAAGATAAAATATAACCTTGAGCTTATAAAATTATATTAACTACCCTGTCGTTTTATTCACAATTTCTAAATAAGTAACGTAAGTTCCACTTCTTCTATGTGGCCCAGGTGCACTTATTTTCTCGATAGGAATTGAAATAAATTCTGCTATAAAAATATAGTTATCGAAAATTATCAAGTTACCGAAGTTTATGGAGTCATCGAAGTATATTATTATCGAAATTTATCGAGTTATCCATATTTATTGAGTTATAACAACGTGTAAAATTATTCAAATTGACCAATGTTAATTGAGTTGTCGAAATTTATAGACACAGAAAATTAGTTGTGGAAATTTGCGGATAGATATCGAGCTATAAAAATGTATGGGTTAGCGAAATTTGTCAAGTTAATGAAAATTATCAAGTTATCGATATTTATTGTTGTGTTTAGGGATTTTAGTATTCTTGAAATTCATTGAGTGTTCGATATATATCAAATTATCGAGCTTTATCGACAAACTGGAATGTATCGGTTATATTCCAAGTCCTTCCAACGACCGAAAGCAGGAGATTTTTCAGCAAGTAATTTTGTACATTAGTGGTATTCATCTAAACCGTGTTTTCATTAGTTATAGAGCTCAGTGTTACTGACTTTATACTACTAGCACGAGGATAAAGAAATTATAGAAACTAACTCACTTAATGGGAAAGAATTATATTTACGAAATATCTATTTAAATAAATATACATTAGGCCGGGTCGATTTGTGGGGAGGCAAAAAAATCGCCCATTGCTCTGTGAAAATCATATTCTAGGGATCAAAATAAGAAACTTTGCCGAAGGAACCATACCTCTAAAACGAATTCTGATGTCCC
>NW_016158004.1:47674-71507 GCF_001687245.7 Rhagoletis zephyria
TTAAATTAATTTTTTCATTTACATATGTTCTGACTAAATAAATTTCTTAAGAGAAAAAATAGATATTATTATAAATAAATAATAAATATTATTATAAATAAATAAATAAAAATAAAGAAAAAACATAGCCATTTAGCTGATTTTTTCATGTAAAGGCCAAAAATGGTAATTTTTTGAAATGATTGTATGATGAACCTCCCAGGGGAGTTCCAGGGGGTGTGCCACTGGCATGGGTGGATCGGCCGTCCAAAGTTAGTGGGGGTCGGTCATACATTTGGACTCGATTGGAGCACTCTAAATGGGTCAAAGTGGGATTTTTCAAAATTTGCCCCTACCCAAAAGTTCGACCCAAATTGGGGGACATCAGAATTCGTTTTAGAGGTATGGTTCCTTCGGCAAAGTTTCTTATTTTCATTCCTAGAATACGATTTTCACAGAGCAATGAGCGATTTTTAAATCGACCCGCCCTAATATACATATAACATAAAGGCTATTTATTTGAAGCAAGTTAAAAGAAACAATGGCAGAATGTCTGTTTGTGTATGAATTCATTTGTCACGGCTACCAAACTTTGCGACCAAATTATCAGTGAAACAAAAAAAACAGAACGGATAATAATTGAACCAGATCTCTATCAGGATCATATCGTTGTTGTTGAATTTGCGTGCAAAATTTTTAAGCGGATCCCGATTATTGCCCAAGAAAACATAGCTAGATTTGCGACAGAGTTGAATTGACTTCAATTTATCGAGTTTATTCAGTTAAATCGCTGGAGAAATTTATCAGAAATGTGTAAACGAGTTTCCATACAAATTTTGACATTTCATTTATAAGGTTTACACAATTATAAGTTTATACGGTTAACAATGCATTTATAAGGTTTGATGAATACCCCTACTATAACGGGCTAAATTAGAAAACCTCTCCAAGGGTCTTAAAAAACTAGAAGAACGGTCGAATTTCGACAGTGGCACTCTAGTATACATATCAATACGCAAACATGATTTGTGTGGTACACTTTTGATGTACTTATTCCCCATTGATTTAAATTAAACTCATATCAAAAGAAAGATGGGTTGGTGTAGATGTGCCGAATTTAGATTTTAACCCTCTAGGAGCACTTTGAGTAAAAAATTAAAAAAAAACTATTTACAGTCCTGATTGGAACAAGTTCAGCCCGAATATCAGTTAGAGAAGCAACATGACATCTTATATATTAATATGCAAACATGATTTTTATGGTACACTTTTGAGGTACTATAGCCCCATTGTTTTAAAAGAAACGCATACCAAATGAAAGATAGGTTGGTGTATATGTGCCGAATTTAGTTTTTAATCCTCTGGAAGCCACTTTGAGTAAAATATTACAAAAAAACTATTTACAGTCCTGATTGGAGCAAGTTCAGCCCGAATATCAGTTAGAGAAGCAACATGACATCTTATATATTAATACGCAAACATGATTTTTGTGGTACACTTTTGAGGTACTTAATCCCCATTGATTTTAATAAATCTCTTATCAAAAGAAAGAGGAGGTGGTGTAGATGTGCCGAATTTTGTTTTAACCCTCTAAGAGCCACTTTAAGCAAAATCTTCAAAAACACCTATTTACATTCCTGATTGGAACATGTACAGCCCGAATATCAGTTACAGAAGCAACATGACATCTTATATATTAATACGCAAACATGATTTTTATGGTACACTTTTGAGGTACTTAATCCCCATTGAATTTCATGAAACTCTGATCAAATGAGAGACGAGTTGGTTTAGATGTGCCGAATTTAGTTGTTAACCCTGTAAGAGCCACTTTGAGCAAAATATTAAAAAAAAACTATTTACAGTCCTGATTGGTACAAGTTCAGCCCGAATATCAGTTAGAGAAGCAACATGACATCTACTATATATTTGTGAAAGTATGTATGTATGTATGTATATAAGTATGTATGTATATATGTGCCAGATTGCAGTCTAAACGGACGGACAGAATCGAAAAAAATTTTGACAGAGTATTGCCTTTACACCTGGGCCTATAATAGGGTGAAAAAAATTGGGATCCGACATGGGGGCGTGGCACCTCCCATAGGCGTGAAATTTTTAATCAGCCATAACTTCCAGACCATAAGTCACATTACCTTGAAATTTGGTATGCAGACATGTCAATGGTAGGTGCTTATAGGAGGGTATATATAAACGAGTTTGTAAAAGGGGGCGTGGCGCATCCCATAGGTGTGGAATTTTTTACCAGCTATATCTTCGGAACCATAAGACACGAACTTGAAATTTGGTATGCAGACATATCAATGGTGTGTGCTTATACGAGGGGATATATAAACGTGTTTGTAAAAAGGGGCGTGGCACATCCCATAGGCGTGGATTCTTTTATCAGCTATAACTTCGGAACCATAATTCACACGAACCTGAAGTTTGGTATGCTGACATATCAATGGTAGGTTCTTATGCGAGGGTATATATAAACGAGTTTGTAAAAGGGGGCGTGGCCCATCGCATAGGCGTGGAATATTTTATAAGCTATAACTTCGGAACCATAAGCCCCATGAACTTGAAATTTGGAATGAAGACATATCAATAGTAGGCGCTTTTATGAGGGTTTATACAAATGAGTGTGTAAAAGGGGGCGTGGCGCATCGTATAGGCGTGGAATCCCCCATAATCCCCATGACCTTGAAATTTGGTATGAAGACATATCAATAGTAGGTGCTTATATGAGGGTTTATATAAATGAGTTTGTAAAAGAGGGCGTGGCGCATCCTATAGCCGTGGAATCCTTTATCAGCTATAACTTCGGGACCATAAGTCCCACGAACTTGAAATTTGGTATGCCGACATACCAATGGTAGGTGTTTATGGGAGGGTATATAAAAACGAGTTTGTGAAAGGGGGCGTGGCATATCCCGTATTCGTTGAAATGTTTATCAGCTATAACTTCGGACCCATATGTCGCATCAACTTTAAATTTGGTATGCAGTTATATACATATTTGGTATGTGCTTATAATAAGGTCTATATAAATGAGTTTGTAAAAGAGGGCGTGGCGCATCCTATAGGCGTGGAATTTTTTATCAGGTATAACCTCAGAACCATAAGTCGCACGAACTTGAAATTTGGTATGCAGGTGTAGCTATGGTAGGTGCTTATAAAAAGATAAATATAAATAAGTTTGTAAAAGATGGCGTGGCAAATCCCATAGGCGTGAAAATTTTTATCAGCTTTAACTTCGAAACCATAAATCACATGAAACTTAAATTTGGTATGCAGACATATCTATGGTAGGTGCTTGTAGTAAGGTATATATGAATGAGTTTATAAAAGGGGACGTGGCACATCCCGTAGCCGTGGAATTTTTAATCAGCCATAAATTGGGAACCATAAGTCACATGAACTTGAAATTTGGTATTCATACATAGGTATCTATGGGAGGTGTTCAGAGTAACGTATATATAAATGAGTTTGTAAAAGGGGGATATACATATATATATTTATCTATTAGATAACTCGGATACTTAAAACTGTGTTTTTTTTAAACCTTACATCTTTAGATTATTTTGAAATTTAAAGATTAAATCGTTTTTTAATCTCGCGATGCTGTTAAACGACAAAGGTTCGTTCATAATGAGCCCTATTCTGCATTTCGACTCGAATCGAAATTTCCTCCGTTTGGCAACTTTGGTTTTCTGCGTTCCGTTTCCTTTCGATCAATCTTCAAAATTTACGATTACACCTATTCTACATTTCGATCGGAGTTCCGTTTTTCTAAGNTGTGCTTATAATAAGGTCTATATAAATGAGTTTGTAAAAGAGGGCGTGGCGCATCCTATAGGCGTGGAATTTTTTATCAGGTATAACCTCAGAACCATAAGTCGCACGAACTTGAAATTTGGTATGCAGGTGTAGCTATGGTAGGTGCTTATAAAAAGATAAATATAAATAAGTTTGTAAAAGATGGCGTGGCAAATCCCATAGGCGTGAAAATTTTTATCAGCTTTAACTTCGAAACCATAAATCACATGAAACTTAAATTTGGTATGCAGACATATCTATGGTAGGTGCTTGTAGTAAGGTATATATGAATGAGTTTATAAAAGGGGACGTGGCACATCCCGTAGCCGTGGAATTTTTAATCAGCCATAAATTGGGAACCATAAGTCACATGAACTTGAAATTTGGTATTCATACATAGGTATCTATGGGAGGTGTTCAGAGTAACGTATATATAAATGAGTTTGTAAAAGGGGGATATACATATATATATTTATCTATTAGATAACTCGGATACTTAAAACTGTGTTTTTTTTAAACCTTACATCTTTAGATTATTTTGAAATTTAAAGATTAAATCGTTTTTTAATCTCGCGATGCTGTTAAACGACAAAGGTTCGTTCATAATGAGCCCTATTCTGCATTTCGACTCGAATCGAAATTTCCTCCGTTTGGCAACTTTGGTTTTCTGCGTTCCGTTTCCTTTCGATCAATCTTCAAAATTTACGATTACACCTATTCTACATTTCGATCGGAGTTCCGTTTTTCTAAGTTGCAAATTTGTTAACGGAGAACGTTTCGATTGTTATTTTCGTGGGTTTAAATAATAAAATATTATTAAAAAAATTCAGTAAAATATACTGTGCATGATTGTAAGTCATCATAAATGAATTTTCTCGATTTCTGTGTTTTCGCAGCGGTAATACGGGCAATACGAAAAATTGGCTCAAATATTAGCAACCAAAAGGGATATTGCGCGAGGTTTTCAAAGAGGGAGCACAGGCGTTTTTGTTTTCATTATCTATAAATAAGACTGTGAAATGCACTGAATACAATTTATTCTTTGTATATAAAATTAATAGAAGTATGTACATACATACATCTATATTAATAAAAATGTTGTGTTCGTATGTCACGGTCGTCAAAACTCGAGAACGGCTGAACCGATTTGAATAATTTTTTTTTCTATTGTTCGGTATAATACCAGAACCAATGATATCGCAAAAAATTGGAAGGTTGCCACCTATTTGAAAATTTTTAAACCCAATTATATTGATAAAAAAATAAATTGTTAGAATATGGGTATCAAATTAAAGAGTTTTTAGAAAGATAACTGCTGGAAATATTTTTGACGAGGGTTGCCACCTATTTGAAAATTTTAACTCAGTTAAGTTGATTAAGTAAATGAAATATTGTAATGTGGGTATCAAATTAAAGAGTGTTAAGAAGGCTTACAGCCGAAAATATGTATCATAAGGGTTGCCACCTGTTTCAAAGTTTAACTAAATTACACTGATGAAATAAATGAAATATTACAATATTGGTATCAAATTAAAGAGGGTTAAGAAAGATAACTGCTAGAAATATTTTTGAGGAGTGTTGCCACCTATTTGAAAATTTTAACTCAGTCAAATTGATAAAATAAATAAAATATTGCCATGTGGGTGTCAAACTAAAGAGTTTTAAGAAGGCTTACAGTCGAAAATATTTTAAAGGAGGGTTGCCACCTGTTAAAAAATTTTGCGCAATTTAATTGATAAACTAAATGATATATTACAATATAGATATTAAATTAAAGAGGTTTAAGAAAGATAACTGCTGGAAATATTTTTGAGGAGGGTTGCCACCTATTTGAAAATTTTAACTCAGTCAAATTGATAAAATAAATGAAATATTGCAATGTGGGTATTAAACTTTAGAGTTTTAAGAAAGCTTACAGCCGAAAATATTTTTGATGAGGGTTGTTACCTGTTTGAAAATTTAACTAAATTTAATCGATAAAATAAATGACTTATTACAATATAGGTATCAAATTAAAGAGGTTTAAAAAAGATGACTGCTGGAAATATTTTTGAGGAGGGTTGCAACCTATTTGAACATTTTAACTCAGTTAAATTGATAAAATAAATGAAATATTGCAATGTGGGTATTAAACTTTAGAGTTTTAAGAAAGCTTACAGCCGAAAATATTTTTGATGAGGGTTGTTACCTGTTTGAAAATTTAACTAAATTTAATCGATAAAATAAATGACTTATTACAATATAGGTATCAAATTAAAGAGGTTTAAAAAAGATGACTGCTGGAAATATTTTTGAGGAGGGTTGCAACCTATTTGAACATTTTAACTCAGTTAAATTGATAAAATAAATGAAATATTGCAATGTGGGTATTAAACTTTAGAGTTTTAAGAAAGCTTACAGCCGAATATATTTTTGAGGAGGGTTGTTACCTGTTGAAAATTTAACTAAATTTAATCGATAAAATAAATGACTTATTACAATATAGGAATCAAATTAAAGAGGTCTAAAAAACATGACTGCTGGAAATATTTTTGAGGGGGGTTGCAACCTATTTTAAAATTGTAACTCAGTTAAATTGATTAAATAAACGAAATATTGCAATGTGGGTATCAAACTAAATAGTTTTAAGAAGACTTACAGCCGAAAATATGTTTGAGGAGGTTTGTTACCTGTTTGAAAATTTAACTCAATTAAATTGATAAAATAAATGAAATGTTATAATATGGGTACCAAAAGAAAGGTATTTGAGAAATCTTGATTTGCAAATATTCTAAATAGGATTATGCAATATGTAAAATAAACTGAAAATATTGAAATTAAATGAAGTATTATAACTGGTTCGAAACGGAAAGTGATTGGGAAAACTTTACTAGAGAATTTATATTAATTTTTCTACTTATCCAAATCCGGACAGTTTGAAAAAAGAGAATTTACGATATCTTATCAAACGAAGTGATAAGTTGGTATACAAATTACGCAATGGAAAAAAATTAATAAAAAGTTACGGATACAAATGAAGAAATGATAAAAAGCGTAACGAAAACATAAAAATATCCCGTGAAATGAAATAATGAAAACTTAAAATTGTTGTCACCATTCCTTTACATTATAAAACAGTTAAATTTGAATTATAAACAATTTCGTTCGGTCGCCATAGCGCCATAGGTCAAAACATAGTGGAGCGGCGAGTGAAGCGAAGAGCTTTCATCGAGCAAGGCTTCAATTAAAAAAGTGTGTGTACGCTTTGCTCTTCACTATACGCTCTCCCCATATATGTAATACTTCTATATTGGCAGTACGTTGAAAGTACATCCGCCAACATTAGAGTGCAGATATATAATGATAGAACGAGAAAACCAACCAACCAATGTACTCAGAATGACATTTGAAAAGAATAAAAAATCAGGAGCGGTGCAGTAATCGTCAATATTTTAGAAAATTAAATTTTACTTAAAGCCAAAAAAAATTGTGTTTAACTTTTGAACAAAAAAGTAAGGAAAAAGGAATCGTGTTGCACGCGTCAGTATGTTATACTATTTACTTAAAAATGAGCCGTATCAGGGAAAACGGGCAGACGCTACATGCTGGCTAAGGAGCTGGAAAGGAAGGCACGGATCCTCTCATCCTATCTTTTAAGAGTGGTTATGGTGATCGCCTCAAGTGTAACTTATACATCTCTTGCTGCTTATTCAAATCCGCCGGTTACCACAAAGCTCGCCCCAATCACGTTCAGGGAAAAATTTTTTGTTATTTTATTTTTCTATTTTTTTAATATTTGTAATTTAAACCGTTCCTGGAGTGACTTGACAGTGGTTTGTTTGTAATAGTTCACAAATATACATTTATACTAACACAAGCAAACCTTTATTTGATAGGCTGTCTCCCTTTGATTGCGGAATAAAAACACATAGTGAAGATACGTTACTATCAATATAGAAGTATTAGATATATGGCTATCCCATTGAAACATATGCGATTGAAATCGACGCTTTGCTCGATGCTCTTCGCTCGCCGCTCCACTATGTTTTTGGCCTAAGTATATTGCGAGTAAAGAAATTTTGAATAACATAAGATAATATTATTATGATTATGATTACTATTACTATTGTGAACTCCTGGCGTGTAATTTCTGGTGTATACCAATGACATCGATATCATCGGTAACAAAAGCGTCGAAGTCTGTCCTGCCTTTTCCAAGTTGGGTAAAGAAGCAAAGCGATTGGGTTTGGTGATCAACGAAGACAAGACCAAGTATCTTCTGTCATCAAACAAAGAGTCAGAGCAGTCCCGCCTTGACACCAACATTACTGTTGCCAGTTGTAATATCGAGAAAGTAGAGAATGTCGTTTACTTGGAAACCAGCATTAACACCGATAATAATGTCAGTATGGAAATCCGATGCAGAATTACTCTAGCAAACAAATGCTACTTTGGACTGAATAGGTAATTCGGGAGTAAAGTTCTCTCTCGACGTACAAAAACCACACTCTATAAGTCACTCATCATGCCCATGCTGGTATATAGCGCAGAAGCTTAGACAATGACAACATTCGATGAGACGGCTCTTGAAGTATTGGAGAGAAAGATCTTAGGGAAGATTTACAGGCCTCTGCGCGTTGGCGACGGGAGTACCGCAGACGATGGAACGATGAGTTGTATGAGCTTTACAACGAAATGGACATAGTGTATCGAATGAAAATACAGCGGCTCGGCTGGCTTGGCCACGCCGTTCGAATGGGAAGCGACGTTCCAGTTCTGAAAGTATTAAACTCGCAATCCGCTGGTGGTAGCAGAGGAAGAGGGAGAGACCAAGTGGATAAGAACTTGGCTTCACGGGGCATTTCCCATTGTCGTCAGTTGGCACAGAGAGAAACGACTGGCGTTCTTTGTCGACCTCGGCCAAAATAGCTTAGGCGTTTACAGCGCCAAATAAGATTGATTATTTATGGCAACGGTTCGTTCAAACAATTACATAACCTTAGCTATCGCTTCGCCTCGAATTGCTACCAGGTGGAAACATTGCTAATTCAGCTCTTAAGCTGCCGTTGAACATATAAATTATCGAAACTCCTACTTTCAATATTTAAAGAACATCCGGTATGGAAAAAGTAGTACAAAAATTTAAACTAATTATTTGAGATCAGTGCACGATGGCACATAAAAAATTGCTAGAGGTCCTTGATCCATTGTCGTGGGATTTGCATGGAAACGTCCAACAATTCGGGAATGTATTGATATTGCCCTCAGGAGATTTTACGCAAACATTGTCTGTAATTTCTTGATTAACACTAGATAAATGCTTACCTGAAATAGTCAACATTATGGCCAGACGAACATACATATATACACTGCAGCCGAGGGATTTTCGCGACAAGAACTGGTCATTGGGAACGGAAAGCTGCCAGCTAACGAGAGATTAAGGAACATCAAAAGGAGAACTGATGGAAAGAATGTTTCTTAATTAAGAAAATTAATTACAGGCACAGTGAACGAGCTATTCTTGCTGCGAAGAATAAGGATGTCGTCTATCAACTAAATAAGAGTGGTATTGACAACAGTCGTTGCTTGAGCTGGTCTGCTCTTTTACCAGACTGCCAGGCCACTTGCTCACTTTGGTGAACACCACTATTGTTATTCAATCCGGCATTCAAAGTGACAACTGTTTAGCTGAGGGAGAGCGGGAGACCAGGACTCCAATTGTAACATCCGTTCACCGATCGAAAACCATACGAAAGAAAATTACGTGATACGTCAGGCAGTATAAGCTGAATGAGACAAAGACTACGTTCACGTACGTCATAAGCTGAAAAATTTGTTTTTACGTGACGAGTAATACGATATCGTATGTGACGATTCGAGCCCAGGTTTAGAGTTGTGGTCGAGTTAGAGTAGATGAGGAGGTAGGGATTACCTTTGCGAGTGTTTGTATATCGAGCTCAATGAGTCGAAGAGATATTTGAGAATTGCATAAAAAATGCATACCCAATTAAACACGAGCGAAGTGCCTTTAAACACAAGTGGGTCTGAGTGTTGGCTGTTCTTTGTTTAAGCGGGAAATGCATAAGTCGCTTAAACAATAACATATGCGTCGATAAACACCGTTGTGGAAGAAGACGAATCAGTTAATTATCCAACGGAATTTTTGAAATCGATTGATCTTCCAGGGATGACCCCACATACTGAATTGAAAATAGGTGTACCAATTATCACGTTGCGGAATATTAATCAGCTAAACCTCCGCAACAGTACGCGACTCGCAGTTAAGAAATTGATGAAGAACGTAGTGTAAGTAAAGATTTTTACGTGGCCTTTCAAAGGTGAAGAATTCCCATGATTCCGACCGATACACCATTTCAATTTTAAAGATTGCAGTTCCGAATTCGATTGACATTCGGAATCACAATCACTATTGCTCAAGGTTATCCTTTGGAAAAGTATGGTTTAGAGTGAGATGCGGATTGGTTCTTAGATGTTGCGTGTTCCCGTGTCGGCAAACCAGATATCCTTGATATCAATGCAGAGGATGGAAACAAGATGAATATTGTGTGCACACAAGTACTTATTACAACATCAAACTCATATGAAACGTATGCTTTGTTTCGTTAATAATTTATCATCCATGTAACAGGAATATGCCACAGCAAAGCGTGGCAGGGTATAGCTAGTACATACATAAAATGTGAAGTTACATAAAAAAAGATGCTTTTTTTATTGCACTCGTTTTTACTAACTTTTTAAAAAGAGGTGCGTATGTTGTCGAATTCGAATTTGCAATAGAGCTTTGTTCTTCTCTTCCCCCTGACGGCTTTCAAAATGGAACTCATTTGCGTTCCATCTTCCACTCTGTAGTAAATGCAAATATTGTGGAGTGCTCAAACAACGTTTATAATTTCACTGAATTTGAGCGATGAGTAATACAGTTCATGATGAATTTATGACTCTTCACTCATCTGAGAGAGATCAAACATGTCCCTAAATCTCCGCCTTTCAATTTCCAGAATAGGGCTGAATGAATAAAACCCCTTCCGAATTAAGCATTCTACTAGAAAAGTGCAGCTAAATAAAACAGCTAATCGAATAGGCAGCTAAACGGAATGTACCGTAGTAGAATAATTTTAATTTAGAAATTTGATTGTTACCTTAATCCATCTAATATTAATAATGGAACAAAATTTGTAGTACAAGTGATGATCAATATATATTAGTTATAGCACGATAAAGCCAAAAGTATGGCTCCTAAGGATGCCTTAATGTAAACAAAGAAAATAGTTTGTCTCCTTTAAATAATGCTGAACTGAATATTTTTATTACTGTTTTATATTTTGATTTGTTTACCCCGAACGACATCGGGTGCTCTGCTAGTCTTATATATTCATACGCAAACATAAGTTTTGTGGTACACTTTTAAGGTACCTAATCTCCTTTGATTTAAATGAAGCTCATAGCAAATGAAAGATGGGTTGGTGTAGATGTGCCGAATTTAGATTTTAACCCTCTAGGAGCCACTTTGAGTAAAATATTAAAAAACAAACCTATTTACAGTCCTGATTGGAACAAGTTCAGCCCGAATATCAGTTAAAGAAGCGCCATGACATCTTATATATAAATAAGCAAGCATGATTTTTGTGGTACACTTTTGAGGTAGTTCATCCCCATTGATTTTCATGAAACTCATATCAAAAGAAAGAGGAGGTAATGTTGATGTGCCGAATTTAGTTTTTAACCCTCTAAGATCCACATAGAGCATATTAAAAAAAAAAACTATTTCCAGTCCTGATTGGTACAAGTTCAGCCCGAATATCAGTTAGAGAAGCAACATGACATCTTCTATATATATAAAATAATAGCCGTTTTCGTTGTTAGGAGTTAACTCAGAAACTACTGCATAGATTCCAGTCAAATTTTCAGAGGGTATACCTTCCCTGTAGGGAAACGAACTAGTCCGTAACTGGGTCGGTTCTAGTGCGTTTGGAACCATGACTAGTACGCGTTAATTCTCTTTTGCATGCTAGCGAGTGGCGAATTTAACAGCTTCCCTGTCCTCATACAATGCATTTTGTTAATGCCCCACGTCCACAGGTTTTTTGCTCTAATATGCTAAAGAACGTCCATATATACCATAACATATAATTTTTATAAATTGTTATATATCGCTTTAACTTGTTTTTGTTATTTTATTTTATGACTCATATGTGACTCATGGACGTAGGACGAAACAGTTTCTTTGCCACGTTCAATGAGTCACATGTGAACACATCGAGCAAAGTTGTTTTTGAGTTACATTTAGGGATGTTCCGACACAAGTAAATACGAGTATGTACTCGATACTTTTGTTTCGATAAAAACTACTTTTTTTTACTAGAATCGTTGTTTCGATACCTACTTGGTATTGGAGTGCAAGGTGGCAAAGTCTTTCTGGCCACGGATGGACCGGGGGCGACCTGGGGAGCTCTTGGGACTAAGCAAGCTGCATCTCTCACTATTGGTGGGAGTGCTTACTGGTCACTGTGTGATTGGTAACCATGCTGTAAGGCTGAATGTTGCGGATAACCCTTACTGCACCAGCTGCATGGAGGATAATGAGGTGGAATCATCTCAACATCTGCTGCTCTGGTGCCCCGCCTTTGCGAGCCTAAGGTTTAAGCACCTTGGGTCGCACTTTTTTCACACTCCCGATGAGCTCTCGGGAGTGGACATCAGTCGACTGAAGAGCTTCGTTGTGAGCACGGAGCGTTCTCCGGCAAAAAGCCATAGGTGTCGTCCTTCTCCCATAGCTTCCTCCCTCTTTCCCCTCCCTGCGTCCCTTTTTCCCTCCCCCCTCTGAGGGCATCACAGCGGACAGCTTAGTCGAGTCCAAGTGTGCCTCCACATGCGGAGGCAGCCCGCTTACCTAACCTAACCTATATTTATTGTGCGCTTTTTCTTTTTACTAAAAGAGGACTTTCAGGAAAAAAATCTCGAGATTTTCTTTCACATATTTTTACATTAGGTTTTTTGCCGTACGTCCACGTATCATTTAAAAAAATATCGCGTACTGTTCACACCAAAAAATTTGTCCGAAATTGTACACAAAAATGAGTCACATGTAACTCATAAACTTATTTCAACACGCTCTCGTGAGTCATATATGACTCATTGGACAGGGAAGTTGTTAACAGTGCGATGTCCTAGGAAGTGTCAATTGTCCCCGGTTGCATCCTTTTGGCCCTAGTTCCGAACCAGTTCTAAATTCGACAGATAAGATATGTTCGCTTTGAAAACACTTTCGATTGCACTTCAAGTCAACACAACGAAAAAGTATTCGTTTATCATTTAAGCACGACCCATTTTATAGGCGTAAACCACAAAGAAACGTGTTGTATTCATATATACATTCATACATACATATGTACAAGTACCTATGTATGTACATACATTCATATACGCTCACGCACGAACAAAACCACTTAACGAGAACATAAAGAAAGTCAACACTTATGTAGGTAAAACAAAAATTCGTCCTGCATCCCCTTTTCATTAGTTCCAAACCAGTTCCTAATTCCACAGATGAGATCTAGTTCGATCTGCAACCATTTTTTATGTGTAGTTCCCAACCTGTTATAAATTCGTCACCTTAGATATATATTTCTAATCAGGCTTGTCGAAACATTTCCCTTTTATATTAAATACGATCGGTTGAAGGAAGCACAATACCATCACAAATGTTTAAACGCATTTATTAAAAATTTATAAACCACATTAGTAGTAGTAGTAGTATTAAACTTAAGTAGCAAGTAAAAAACAAAAGTGCGTTCTGCTTAAAAGTAAAAATATTAGTTCACTTTGTCTTACTTGTCTAAATTTAAGCATATTGATTTTTAAGTAAATTCAGTTCTTTTTAAGCTTATATGTATATGAAGTACTTCGAAAGTTTTTGTCGTACTTAACTTAAATAAGATATACAGTCAGTCAATAAAGTTTAGGTACAGTGAAGTTTTTACAATACCGGCAACTATTTTTTAAATATTTTTTCCCCCTAATTTTTTATAAAAATATGGTTAATTCTACACCAAAAAACCCCAAAAATCAGAGTTCCAAACCTTATGCAAAATTGAAGAAAACTCTGCGAATTTCCATCCAAGTGTTGCAATTTAGACTCTTTAGAAAAAAGTTAAGTACTCAGTTATTAGTCCATTCAATTTTAGTATAATAAAGTGCAAGTTTGAGGTAGCTAGTACTTACCAATGATATTTAGCAATTTTTTTTTGTTGTTTGGTAAGTCCTAGCTTCCTCATACTTGCACTTCATTCTACTAAAATTGAATGGGCTAAACAACTTTTTCTAGGGAGCGTAAATAGAAAGTGAATTATTTTAATGAAATTTTGCAGAATTTTCTTAAATTTTGCACAAGGTTTGGAACTCTGATTTTTGGGGATTTTGTTGTAGAATTGACCATATTTTTATAAAAAATTACCGAAAACTAAAATATTAAAAAAATAGTTGCCCGTATTGTAAAAAATTCGTTGTACCTAAACTTTATTGACTGACTGTATTAAGGTAGCTGTGGTGGATTGCATAAAAAAAAATTAATTTGTCCTTTCTTAAAAAAAAAGGTAGCTCTGGTGGCTTGCATTTTTAAATACATTTTGTGAATAAGTGGTAATTATTTTGACAATTTTTTTTTAAATGCCCCTTTTTCTGCAACTGCATTGCCTTTCTCAATTATCCTTCAGGATCTTGGCCTTTGTTTATGGAATCACTAAGTATAATGATTATTAAGCAACTCAAAAACTATACCAGCGTGATTACCGACGTATCCTTTTGAGAGGTAGCCGCACCCTTATAAAGGGAATAAAACCCAAACTTTTCAGGTAAAAATTTCAGTAGGTTGCGTCTTTATGGCCTTTTCAATATTATAAATTATTACTTTTAAGTGGAAAAATAAAACTGAAAATTAATGATAATCTTTGCGCGAAAAAATAAAAATCATAAAATAATTATTATTTGTAATCCAAAAATAAAAATCAAATAATAATTATTTCCGTTTGAGCGAAAAAACAAAACTCAATAATAATTCATAAAATAATGATTAAATGCTGATTTAAATTATTTTACTCATAATGATTACCTTCCCTGCTTTTAAAATTTNGTGCTTTTAAAATTTAAAATAGAATAGTTTAGTGAAAGTATCACATTTCACTGCTTTTGGATGGTGCGGAACTAGTTACTATCGGACTTGGTCGTTTTTGGCAAAAAAGAACTAGTACTGAACTAGAAATCTGGTTCACTAGTTCGTGTTTTGCCTACAGGGTTGCATATATGGACCTATTATAGGCTACCAGAAAATTCGGTAGGGGGCGCTGGGGTCGAGTTATTTATAAAAATCGTATTTTTGAACCGATTTCTTTTAAATTCAAAATGTAAGCTACCAGCATGATGGCAAACACGTTTTCCAAAAATAGACCTGCTAGGTGGCGCGGGAGTTGAGTTATTTATAAAAGTCGTATTTATGAAACGATTTCTTTCAAATTCAAAAGGTATAGTTTCAGCATAATAACAAAAGACGTTTACCAAAAACGGAGCCGCTAGGTCGCGCGGGATGCGAGTTATTTATAAAAGTTGTATTTATGAACCGATTTCGTAAGCCTGATGAAAAAAGCACTTGCGAAAAACGGACCCGCTAGGTGGTGCTGGAGTCGAGTTATTTATAAAAGCCGTATTTATGAACCTATTTTGTTAATACACATTCGAAACGTTTATTACTTTCATGATGATTTTTTTCATTCGAAACATATTCATATTCATAATCGATTAATCGGTTAATTGATTAATCGAAAGCATTCGATTAATAATTGCAATTAATCGTAAGAAATTAACCGATTAATCGGTCGTTTCGATTAATATCAAAAATTAATAAAAACTATTTATAAGTTATAAAAGCTTACTTACACCCGGTGTCAAAATTATAGCGCACCAAAAGAATTTTTTTCGTTATTTAATTTTAGTTGTTTTTTTTTTAATGTAGCTTATTCTTTTGCAAAAAGACATATCAATAAAAATATATCAAACTTTGTGCAATATTAAAAAAAAAATCAACAAAAAATTCGAGCTTTTTAATTATATTCATCAGAAAGATTTTTGATTTGCAGTTTTGTAGCCCATTACATTTTTGTATAAAAAATTGCAATTGGTATGCAGATTTGTAGCCCATTAAATTTTTGTATAAAAAATTGCAAGACTGAAGTATCTGGCACTTCCCGTTGATTTTTATAATTTTTTTTGTGGTAACGGTGTTGCCTATTTATATAGAATATGCGCAACCAGCGGTGCCAGGTTGACGTTTTTAACGTCATTTGGATGTTTTTTGTATCCTATTGACGTTCGGACGTTTTTTGTGTAAAAAATGACGTTTTGAACTTCCCAGTAATTTTTCTCTGTTACTAAATCTTGTAAGTAGAACTAATTTTGAATTATTTTCTTAACAAATCTTTACAAGCATTTCCTCGCAGCACTTTTCTACAAAAGATATTTATTCTTTGGACAGAGATGACTTAACTATGATGCAAACCAAGCGTACGCGCATTTTTTTGGATTCTTGGACTAAGGATCCCGCGTTCAAAGGCTGGTTTTGTAAACACTTGAGGTTACGAGGCTTATTGCAATGTTTGCAATTGCACATTAAAAGCCAAATCAGGAAGAGCTGATCTATTGCAACACGCATGCTCGCAAAAGCACCAAAAAAGCTGTAGCAGCATAAAAAGGCCGAAAAAAGTAGGCGACTTGTTTAAGACTGCCGTGAAAATGTAATGAACGCAAAAACGGTGGAAATATTGCCATGTTCCTTCTTACAGACCGTAATTTAGCATTTTCGACAACCGATTACCTAACTAAATGCTACAAGAAAAAGAAATATTAAGAATCAACGCGATTCTTTAGATTTTTATAATTTTGGCACAAAGTTTGAAATGTGGATTTATATTTTGTTTGTTATATAAAAATCTAGGCTTTTATGGAAAAAATAATAAACATTCAATAAACAAAAACAGCCACAATCGATCAAAATGTTGATGACTTAATCAGCTGATCACAAGTGTATGTATAACATGATTTTTATATAACGATCTCAAAGCAGTTTACAATGAATTTTAAATGTGCTCTGTCGAAATGATATTTTAATATACCTTACGTAAATACTTATGTACCTTTGTATACAATAAAAGTTTAATAAGAGCATTTTTCTGTGCATACATTTGAAAAAGACGTTTTTGGGTAGGAAATGACGTTTTTTCAGACCAAAAGGGACGTTTTTTCATGCCGAAGACCTGGCAACACTGGGCGCAACGCCGAATTTGGAAAATAAAATGGAAATGTGTGCATACCTGCGTTGTGATTTTTTAGTATGTACTTTGGTTAAAAATTTGCAGAATACGAGAATGTAAAAGACCCCCCAGCTAATAAAATTATATATATGTATGTATGTACCGAGTGGAGTGACACTTTTATTGTTGCTAATATTATTGAGTGATAAGAGTTCCAATTTTTGTAACGTAATTTTTACTCATACATTATTGCGTGATGTGATGTGTCAATTTTCGATGGCTTATTTTCGATTATTTTGAAAATTAATCGTTAACCGAATGAAAATAACCGATTATAATCGGTTATTCGATTAATCGTGCCATCACTATTACTATTTGTATCGATGGAGTTGCGCATTACAATTCGCCTCAAGACAAAATTTNTTAATCAGTTATTCGATTAATCGTGCCATCACTAATTCAGCCCTATCATGAGTTTCATCTTCCCTGAACCGGTTCACTTTTCGCTTTTGGTTTCCATGTATTTACTATGGGGGGAATCAAAATTTTCGCGTGAATTTTTTTTCGGGCGAATCTCAGGATTACATACATAAAATGATAGCCATTTCCGTTTTTCGGACTAAACTCAGAAACCACTCAATAGAGCCCAGTCAAATTGTCAGAGGTCCTATTATAGACTACTAGAAAACACGCTGGTGGCGCTGGAGTAGAATTACTTATAAAAGTCGTATTTATTTTAACAGATTTCGTTCAAATTCGCAGCGTGACTACCTGTATGATGAAAAATTCCTCTGCTAAAAATGGACCGTTGGAGTTTAGGTATTTAGGAAATCCGTATTTTTTATAAAATCTAATTGGAATTCATAATTCGTATTCATTTCATGACAAGCAAAGGTTTTGCAGAAAAGGGACCTAGTGGATGACGCTGCACCCGAAATATATAGAAACCCCCACAGGGTTTATTCTGCTTTGGCTCTATGTTTATCTTAGACGAATTTACTTTTCAGATGGCTACACTGAAAATAAAATTTGCGTAAATATAACGAAAACTTGCGTAAATCTTAAAAAATTTTTCGTCATTTTGAGCCACGAAAGTTTTCGTTGATTGTACAAAACCGTACATACTACGAAAATATGAGGCATCAGATTTTTAGTACATTTTACGAATGTATTCGTACTATTTACTAAAGAATTTAGTACTATTTACTAAAGAATTTCGTACTATTTACTAAAAAATTCGTACTATTTCTTTATTTTTTTAAGAAATTTTTGTAAAATGCACAGAATTAATTCGTATATTTAACGAAATCACGTTCGTAAAATCTGCGATTGTTTCGTAGAATGAGCGATTTTGCTTTCGTTCTCCACACTGTGAAAAACATATTAAGAATTATAACATAACACTTTTATTTTGTTTTCATCGTTAATTTTAAGCGTTTTTGTTTAACAAAACGTTTTGCAAAAACGCTTAACATTATTGATTAAAATATTATAAAAGTGTTGTGCTATAATTTTAGTCATGTTTTTTATAGTATTAATAATAAAAGCAATCATACGTTCTACGAAAGAAGAAGAATTTTCTGACTACACTGTAGTTTAGAATTAATAAAAAAGGTTATTTTACCTATAATAAAACTTAAGTCTTCTATTTATATGCGTACGAATAGGTTCTATACTACATATTTTTTATTGCAGGCTTCATTCAATAAAGTATATTGATGCAAAGTGTTAAACTATGAGACTCAACAAAACTAAATATAATAAGATATAAAATATGAAAGGATATAAAAAATACTGGTTTTACTTTCTTAAACATTATAATATTTTTATGTAGAGGCTTGACAGATTCGCAGATTCATCGATGTTTGTTTCCTTGACGACTATAAATTAAAGGAAAATTATAACGCGTCTGAAAAGCAAGTTTCAGTGAAAAGTCATACATGTACTTACTTTTAATTACATTAAGTCGTGCTCCTGGCTTTGGCTTGCCTTTTATAGGTAACTGATGAAATTGCCTATTTATCAGGTCCCACATTGCAGCGCAAAGCGCAGCGCAGGCGATGTTAAAAACATTGTATGCTTAAAAGCATAGTATATCCACAGCTTTAATATTTAATTTGACACGCGATACAAAAAATATGATGAAATATTAAACTGCCGGTAATAGAGTATATTGTACGGAAATATTCGTATGTTGTACGAATTTAAAAAACATGTTTCTGCATTAGTACTTTATACGAAAGTATTAACTAAATTGTACGAATACAGAATTGTAGATTTCGTAAATTTAAAATCATACGTAAATATTACGAATGCCTTCCTACAATATACAAAATTGTTCGTACAGAAATTTGTTCAGTGCTTTACGAATGAGTTTCGTAAAATAAACGCAAGATTTCGTAAATTGTACTGAAAAAATGCCTTACGAAAGTCCTTTCGTTATATTTACGCATAGTTCGTAAAATCTTGCTTCGTTGTGAAAAATCTGTTCGTATTATGAAAGAAAGTTTCGTACATTGTACAAAAACCAACACTACGAAAGATATTCGTAGCACTTTTACGAAATTTTATTTTCAGTGTAAATCAAGGATGCGTTTAGGTATGCATATAAAGACCGTAAGACTGTGTAAGCGTGATCTTGCATCTTGCATCTACCTCCGTTGACGAAGTTGCTCGAGGCGACCGTTATTACAGCACTAAGGCTCAAAGAAACCAATTCATAAATATTGAGACGAATTGTAAAATTGGCGCATTTACAAAGGAAGATTCGACCACATCTGTCCAAGAAGGAGCACGATAGGTATATCAATGGCTTCATTTGAATAATATTCATGAGATCACACGACTCATTTAGCCAATGTACGCGGAAACTTTTCATCCTGTGGGGCAGCGAGGATTCTTGGCCCTCCTATAATTGAAAGCGCTCATCTGTGCTCTTGAGTTTCCGTATAGGGACTTTTATTGGCTTACATGGTACACCGGACCAATGCTGAAGTTGCAGGATCATAGAAAAATATTACGTACGCTGTGCAGATATCTCAGACGTGGAAATAAGACCATAGGTAAAACGCATTACATCGAAAGGGATTAGTATTCCATATGGAATCACAGCGCTAATATTCTTGGCATATATGTGAGGAGGATTCCGTTTTTTAGTCCTTTCAATTTAAACTAAAAATTTTTACTTTACAGACTGCTTTTGCTTTTAAACGCTATTTTTGAATTGGCCAACGCAAAAGATCTTATTAGGCGCCGCGAAGCAAGCGGGCATTTGCTAGTTAAAATATAAGATGACATGTTGCTTCTATAACTGATATTCGCGCTGAACTTGTTCCTCTCGTGACTGTAAATAGTTTTCTGTTTAATATTTTTCTCACAGTGGCTCTTACAGGGTTAACAACTAAATTCGGCACAACTCGTCTCTCATCTGATCAGAGGTTCATGAATATCAATGGGGATTAAGTACCTCAAAAGTGTACCACAAAAATCATGTTTGCTTATTAATATATAAGATGTCATGGCGCTTCTTTAACTGATATTCGGGCTGAACTTGTTCCAATCAGGACTGTAAATAGTTTTTTTTTTTTAATATTTTACTCAAAGTGGCTCCTAGAGGGTTAAAATCTAAATTCGGCACATCTACACCAACCCATCTTTCATTTGCTATGAGCTTCATTTAATTCAAAGGGGATTAAGTACCTTAAAAGTGTACCACAAAACTCATGTTTGCGTATGAATATATAAGACTAGCAGAGCACCCGATGTCGTTCGGGGTAAACAAATCAAAATATAAAACAGTAATAAAAATATTCAGTTCAGCATAATTTAAAGGAGACAAACTATTTTCTTTGTTTACATTACATTATCGTGCTATAATAATATATATTGATCATCACTTGTACTACAAATTTTGTTCCATTATTAATATTAGATGGATTAAGGTAACGATAAAATTTCTAAATTAAAATTATTCTACTACGCACATTCCGTTTAGCTGCCTATTCGGTTAGCTGTTTTATTTAGCTGCACTTTTCTAGTAGAATGCTTAATCCGGAAGGGGTTTTATTCATTCAGCCCTATTCTGCATTTCGATTACGTTCCCGCATTCCCCTCCCCAAGAATCGAACATAGGTATTCTGCGTTACGATCGAATCGAATGAGGTCTCTGAGTTTAGTCCGAAAAACGGAAATGGCTATCATTTTATGTATGTAATCCTGAGATTCGCCCGAAAAAAAATTCACGCGAAAATTTTGATTCCCCCCATAGTAAATACATGGAAACCAAAAGCGAAAAGTGAACCGGTTCAGGGAAGATGAAACTCATGATAGGGCTGAATTAGTGATGGCACGATTAATCGAATAACCGATTATAATCGGTTATTTTCATTCGGTTAACGATTTAATTGTATCGAAACTTTCCTTTCGATTAGTCGAGCGATTGCCATCATGCTGGTAGCTTACATTTTGAATTTAAAAGAAATCGGTTCAAAAATACGATTTTTATAAATAACTCGACCCCAGCGCCCCCTACCGAGTTTTCTGGTAGCCTATAATAGGACCATATATGCAAGGTATAACCTCTGAAAATTTGACTGAAATCTATGCGGTAGTTTTTGAGTTANTTCAAAAATACGATTTTTATAAATAACTCGACCCCAGCGCCCCCTACCGAGTTTTCTGGTAGCCTATAATAGGACCATATATGCAAGGTATAACCTCTGAAAATATGACTGAAATCTATGCTGTAGTTTTTGAGTTACCTCCGAATAACGAAAACGGCTATTATTTTATATATATAGAAGATGTCATGTTGCTTCTCTAACTGATATTCGGGCTGAACTTGTACCAATCAGGACTGGAAATAGTTTTTTTTTTAATATGCTCAATGTGGCTCTTAGAAGGTTAAAAACTTAATTCGGCACATCAACATTACCTCCTCTTTCTTTTGATATGAGTTTCATGAAAATCAATGGGGATGAAGTACCTCAAAAGTGTACCACAAAAATCATGTTTGCGTATTAATATATAAGATGTCATGGCGCTTCTTAAACGGATATTCGGGCTGAACTTGTTCCAATCAGGACTGTAAATAGTTTTTTTTTTTTTAATATTTTACTCAAAGCGGCTCCTAGAGGGTTAAAATCTAAATTCGGCACATCTACACCAACCCATCTTTCATTTGCTATGAGCTTCATTTAAATCAAAGGGGATTAAGTACCTTAAAAGTGTACCACAAAACTCATGTTTGCGTATGAATATATAAGAGCACCCGATGTCGTTCGGGGTAAACAAATCAAAATATAAAACAGTAATACAAATATTCAATTCAGCATAATTTAAAGGAGACAAACTATTTTCTTTGTTTACATTAAGGCATCCTTAGGAGCCATACTTTTGGCTTTATCGTGCTATAACTAATATATATTGATCATCACTTGTACTACAAATTTTGTTCCATTATTAATATTAGATGGATTAAGGTAACGATCAAATTTCTAAATTAAAATTATTCTACTACGGTACATTCCGTTTAGCTGCCTATTCGATTAGCTGTTTTATTTAGCAGCACTTTTCTAGTAGAATGCTTAATCCGGAAGGGGATTTATTCATTCAGCCCTATTCTGCATTTCGATTACGTTCCCGCATTCCGCTCCGCAATCGAAAGAGGTTTCTGAGTTTAGTCCGAAAAACGGAAATGGCTATTATTTTATGTATGTAATCCTGAGATTCGCCCGAAAAAGAATTCACGCGAAAATTTTGATTCCCCCATAGTAAATACATGGAAACCAAAAGCGAAAAGTGAACCGGTTCAGGGAAGATGAAACTCATGATAGGGCTGAATTAGTGATGGCACGATTAATCGAATAACCGATTATAATCGGTTATTTTCATTCGGTTAACGATTTAATTGTATCGAAATTTTCCTTTCGATTAATCGAGCGATTAACCGATTAATTTTCAAAATAATCGAAAATAAGCCATCGAAAATTGACACGTCACATCACGCAATAATGTATGAGTAAAAATTACGTTACAAAACTTGGAACTCTTATCACTCAATAATATTAGCAACAATAAAAGTGTCACTCAACTCGGTACATACATACATATATATAATTTTATTAGCTGGGAGGTCTTTTACATTCTCGTATTCTGCAAATTTTTAACCAAAGTAGCTACTAAAAATCACAACGCAGGTATGCACACATTTTCATTTTGTTTTCCAAATTCGGCATTGCGCCCAGTGTTGCCAGGTCTTCGGCGTGAAAAAACGTCCCTTTTCGTCTGACAAAACGTCATTTCCTACCCAAAACCGTCTTTTTCAAATGTATGCACAGAGAAATGCTCTTATTAAACTTTTATTGTATACAAAGTTACATAAGTATTTACGTAAGGTATATTAAAATCAAATTAAACACCTCTTTGAGGTAAAATTTTCAAGTGACGAAAGCTGAACTAGAAACACAAAATTTATGATATCAATTTCGTGACGAAAATTATACGCATTTTTAACTGCCTTTCAAACGTACGGTAAATCTTTTTTATTCATACGAATCGTTGCAAAAGTTCTTTTTTTTATACCCGAGCGCACTTGTGCACAAGGGTATTATAACTTTGTTCACATAACGGTTGTTTGTAACAGGCAAAACGAATCGAGATAGATATAGACAAATGTATACATAAATGATCAGAATGAAAAGAGAAATCGATTAAGCGGTGACTGTCTGTCCGTC